>NW_027040808.1:1985000-2105000 GCF_037179485.1 Ochlerotatus camptorhynchus
TTAGGTGGAAATTGACTTCTCCGTGTTTTCTGTTCACCCAGGTCGAAAGAATCGGTATTAGTCTATGTGTCCATCTACCGTTCTCCGTCGTGTTCCACTCCTGTTGCCACTTAGCCAATGACTCCACTCTCACAACTTTCCGTACTCTTCCGGCTTCTCTCTGCCTGTAGCACTCACTGTCCTCCGCCAGGGTGATGCCGATAGGGATCATACCGGCGATAACGCATACTGCTTCCGACGAGATGGTTCTGTACGCACTCACGACTCGCATGGCCATGAGCCGGAACGTACTGCTCAGTTTCCTTTGGTTCTGCTTCGTTTCCAGCGCTGGAACCCAGGCTGGACCTCCATATCTCAGTATCGATGATGACACGCTGGCCAGAAGACGCCTCTTGCTACTGCTGGGACCAGCGTTGTTCGGCATGATTCTAGCTATCGCGTTGATGGCCTTCGAAGCCTTCTCACAGGCATATTCGACGTGGCTGTTGAAGTTTAGCCGGTCATCGATCATCACTCCCAGGTATTTTAACACACGCTTCGAGGTTATGGTGTGCTCCCCGACGGTGATTTCCGCCCGCTGTACCGCTTTACAGTTACTGACCAATAACACTTCCGTTTTGTGGTGGGCTATTTGCAGCTTCGCTCCTTTCATCCAGTTACCAATCATGTCGATTGCCTCGGTTGACAACACTTCCACCTCTTCCAGCGTCTCGCCTGTTACCGTCAAGACGACGTCGTCCGCAAAGCCAACGATCTCAACTCCTTTGGGCAGTTTCAGCGTTAGCACGCCGTTGTACATCCCGTTCCAGAGCGTTGGACCAAGGATGGAGCCTTGTGGAACTCCCGCTGTGATCCTAATCGATCTCTGTCCCATGTCTGTCTCGTAGACTAGAACCCGGTTCTGGAAATAACTCCTCAGGATCCTGCACAGGTAGTCAGGGACCCTCATTCTATGCAGTGCTTCGGCGATGGCCTCCCAGCTGGCGCTGTTGAACGCATTCTTGACGTCGATCGTTATGACGGCGCAATATCGATCTCCTCTCCGCTTCTGTTTGGACGCCTTTTCAGCTCTCTCGACCACTGTCCGAATTGCATCCACCGTCGATCTCCCTTTCCGGAATCCGAACTGCCTCTCCGACAATCCGTGCTCACTCTCCGTGTATTTCGTCAGCCTGTTTAGGATGATCCTCTCCAAGAGTTTTCCGAGTGTATCCAGCAGGCATATAGGCCTGTATGATGCTGGATCCCCCGGCGGTTTTCCTGGTTTCGGCAGCAACACTAGCTTCTGTATCTTCCACCTGTCAGGGAAGTGACCCTCGTTCAGGCATTTCTGCAGCACCATCCTGAACATGTCCGGGGATGACTGGATCGCCGCTTTCAACGCTACGTTGGGGATTCCATCCGGACCGGGAGCTTTCTTCACCTTCAATCCTTTCGCCACTATTACGAGCTCCTCGTTGGTGATTTCGACGTTATCTCCCTCTCTTTCTCCGTACGGTGTAGGTGGCCAGGTTGTTGGGTCGTGCTTCGGGAAAAGTCCTTCCACGATGACTTTCAGCTTCTCTGGGCACATTTCAGCGGGCATCGTTGGACCTCTGATCTTCGCCATCACGACTCGGTATGCGTCGCCCCAGGGGTTGGCATCAGCGTCTTGACACAGCTCCTTAAAACAGTTCGACTTGCTCTGCTTAATCACTCGTTTAAAAGCGGCCCTGGCCGCTCGAAACACTTCTCTTCGTTCCTCTCTGTCTGCTTCCGTTCTTGCTCTCTGAACACGTCTTCTGGCTCTGAGACAACTAGCGCGGAGAGTACTAAGTGCCTCGTTCCACCAGTAGACTGGACGCCGTCTGTTATTTGGCTCCAGTTTCCTCGGCATGGTCGTGTCACATGCTCTCACTAACGTTTCTGTCAGCTCGTCCGCATTTAGATCTACGGGACTCCCGTCCACACGAAGTGCCTCAACGAACAAATCCTTGTCGAAAGCTTTCGTCTTCCACTTTCGGTCACAAGTTCTCGTCCTCCGTACTGCCACAGTATTCCGTTGACCGATGCCATATCGTATCGCCTGATGGTCGCTATGGGTATATCCTTCGCACACTCTCCAATCCATGTTTGCCATCAGCGACGGACTGCAGAAAGTAACGTCGATAATGGATTCTCGGCCATCTCTGCGAAAAGTGCTGCTGGTGCCTTTATTGGCCAGCATAACTTCCAGTTTTGCCAGAGCTTCCAGCAGACTGTGCCCTCTTGCATTGGAACACCTGCTTCCCCACTCCACTGCCCAAGCATTGAAGTCTCCTCCGATGACTACCGGTCGTCGTCCGACCAGCTCTTCGGTAAGTCCATCAAGCATCTCGTAGAACTTCTCAATCGTCCATCTGGGGGGTGCGTAACAACTACACATGAAGATTCCGTTGATTTTGGCGATGACGAAGCCTTCGTATGAGCTCGCAACCACTTCTTGAATGGGGTATCTGCCCATAACTTGTATAGCTGCCATCCCAGCTCTATCCGCAACCCAGTTACCGTTATCGGGAGGGACTCGATACGGTTCCGCAATGATTGCAACGTCGCACTTTGTTTCTGTTGTCGACTGCCACAACAGTTGCTGAGCAATGTCGCAATGATTGAGGTTTATTTGGGTTACCTCCATTACTGTTGGCCTGCCATCGCCTTTTTGTATGCTAGGCATTTGAAGCCTCCCGTCGTATGATCGTTACCGTCCTCTTTTTTGCAGAGCATACACCTCGGATGCTTCGTGCAGCCTCTTGCAATATGGCCTTTCTCTCCGCATTTCCTGCACAGATCAGATCTGTCAGGGCCATTGCAGTTCCTCGCCTGGTGACCGAATCCCATGCACTTGAAGCATCGCTCCCATTGCTTGGTAACCCGAGGAGTGGCTTTCAGCGAGCACAATGACCAACCAACCTTGACCTTGCCCGTCTCCAACAGCTTATTCGCTGCAGCTGTCGAAAGCCGTATAACCGCCGTTTGCATGCCGCCGTACGCCTTCTTCATGCGGATTGACATCGGGACATCTCCCAGATCGCAGTGCACTCTCAACGCACTTCTTAGCTCCTCTTCTGTGGTGATCTCGTCCAGGTCCCTGCACTCGACCACTGTCTCCTGGGATAGAGCTCTTACGCTCGCCCCTTCGCCAAGAGACTTTTCGACGAGCTCCTTGAAGGCTGAGCTCTTGATAGCAGGATCCTTCTTCAGCTCAAAGAGGATCTCGCCTTTCTGGGTTCGCCTGGTTTTCACCACGTTCTCTCCTAGTTGCTTCAACTCCGGATCCTCTCGTACCTTCCGGAGGAGTGCTGCATACGACGTTTTGTCCTTAGCTTCGACGATCAGAGCATCGCCCTTACTTCGCTCCCGACGAGTCCTGGGTATCACCTTCTTCTGTTCAGCTTTCTTCTTCATGTCTTTTTCCTTCCGTTTTTTCCACTTCTCCTTTGGCTTCTCGACGGTACGCCAGCCTTCCTCCTTGTTGTCTTCTTTGTCGTTCTTGACTTTTTTCAACTCCTCTTCCTCTCCTGGAGTTTCCCTTTTCCTCTTCTCCGAGCGCGGATTTCGAGGTCCCTTTGGCGTCTCCTGTATTTCAGCTGCTGCTTTCTCCTTGGCCTCGATCAGTGCCCTTTCGGCAGTTACGGACCTCGTCCTCAGCGCATCCTGTTCACGTTCGGCAGCAATAATGGCGGATTTGATGCCAGTCACCATTTCCTTTATTGCCTTGTGGACGTTGCTCTTATCCTTGATGAAGTCATGGAGTTCATTGATCCTCCTCCTGACCTCCATCAATTTGGTCTTCCCAAGCTGCAATCCTTCTTGGGGTGTGCTACTGCTGGATTTCGGTGTGAACACCTGGCTTAGCATAAGACCTAGCTCTCCTTGGTGTCCTTGCTGCTCACCTTGGGGCTTACTGCTGCTGTTGGAACTCGCTGTTGCCTCCAGGTTCAACACTGGTGATCTCTGCAATATCCCGCTCCTTGCGAACACGTTCGCTCCTCCGTTTTCAATTTCTGGCGTCTTGCCGTCGTCCTTCATATTTTTTTGGGTTTTCTCATTTTCTTCTTTTTTGTTTTTTTCTCCGTTTTTCTCCATTCTGTTGGGTCCCCCCTCCGGGCCGCTATCTCCACTCATTGTATGTAGTCGCCTATCGTGATCCCATGGTTATCTATGCAAGCAGGGAGGCCATGCTAGGGTTGACACGGTCCTTCATGGGGGCCGTGTTCAGAGCCAGATCGGCGTAAGTCAGGAATGTTACATCTGAGTCTACTACTCACCAATCACCAATTGGTGACGAGTTTTGAACGTATCCGGAGGCCTGCCAAGGTTTTACCGGGACGGGGGCAGCCGCACTATTAGCCCACTCGCCATTTCAAGAAGGTGTCACCCTTCTTTACTTAGGGAGCAGAATAGCACGACTGTCAGCCCTGTAGCGTGGTATCCAATCCATTGTACCGTGTCGTGTCCATAGTTCCATGCCGTATCCAGTATGCCATAATAAGGATCTTACTGGCGTCGATCCTAATGTGCCGGTTGGCACTCCTGCGGGTTGACGAAGCATTTCCTCGATCGCCGTGTTATGGTTACCGCGCCAGTGTTCGCGTCGCACCCCCTCACTTTGCTATTGTCAGAAGGACAACATTGCCCAGGCTACACCACGGGGAGGTGTGAGGTAGGAACTTGTGAGGACCAGAGATAGGAAAAACGCTCTTCCCAGGTTGTCAATTCACCATTTGTAGCCCTGTGTGTGTGTGTGTGTGTGTGTGTGTGTGTGTGTGTGTGTGTGTGTGTGTGTGTGTGTGTGTGTGTGTGTGTGTGTGTGTGTGTGTGTGTGTGTGTGTGTGTGTGTGTGTGTGTGTGTGTGTGTGTGTGTGTGTGTGTGTGTGTGTGTGTGTGTGTGTGCGTGTGTGTGTGTGTGTGTGTGTGTGTGTGTGTGTGTGTGTGTGCGTGTGTGTCTGTGTGTGTGTGTGTGTGTGTTTTCAATCTAACCCCCACTGCCGGGCAGTGGTATTATGGAAGAAAGTTGCTTACAACAATCCTTGATGTAATAATTTAAAGCAAGTTTAGTCCAGGAGTTAGAAAGCGATAGCTCAACTGCAGATTCAGCAACCCATTTCAGAATGTCTGGTAATTCACGTCCATTCCGAGGTTCCGAGGTTACTTTCACCTACAATAAGCCCCGCATGTTCATATTATATGAATAATGGTACTGCAAACACACTTCAAGATTTCGAAATGTGATTTTTTGAAATCTGCCGCGTATTTAGTAATATATGGAAATATGCATTTATGATTGATTATAAATCAGATGGATCTCACGAAATTATGCCTCCGAAAAAGGACCGGTTTTTTCACTCGCGGTAATCGAAAAAATCTTCCGCGTTGTTTTTACAACCCAACACAACATTTTGAGTCACATTCGAAGTTTTTTATTTGCACCGAATTTTTGCTTGACACCTAATTCGCGTGCATCCTCCGGAAGGCAGAACGCCAGTACCAAGAAAAGAATAAAAATACCCAGTAAAACTCTTCTTGAGAGAGAGGCAAAGCACCAAAAATAAGCGAAATGAAAAACCGACCGACTCGACACCACAGCAACACAGCTACTCGAAACAAATTCTTGTCCCAGATTTTTCTCGTTAATTACAATATCACTAAAAAAAACTTCTTAAGACGTGATAGATCTTAATTTACACTTATCCAGCGCGAAAACTAATATTTGTTTGATTTGGTACCATTAAAAAAAAGATGAAATCAGCACCAGCGAAAACAAAACCAACTGTTCGTGGGCAGAGCCTACTGCGTTTTTCCTTGTTTTTTGATTTTAATAGAACTGCTTTAAAAATTCACCTGAACATCTCGAAACTTTCCTGAAGAACTCGATACTTCCCTGAAGATCTCGAAACTTCCTTGATGTTTTCATGATTTTCCTGATAATCATGAAACTGCCCTGTATTTTCAAAACGTTTTTACGTAATTTCATTTAAAATCTTTAAACTCATCTGAATTTTTTGCAGCGGAAGCTCGTAAATTATCTGTATTTTTTTCTAAATTTAATAGGAATGTTCTGAAGATTTTTGCACTTCACTGAAGTTCTTAAAACTATCCTGAAATCTATGGAATTACCCTGACGCAATCGGAATCTACTCTAAAAACATTAAAACATCCAAATTATTCTGAACGGTATAGGCGGGCTTGATTTTTTCGGAATTTCCGTTAAATTCTTGGAATTTCCATGAAATTTTATGATCATGCTGAAAATTCACGTAATTTTTCTGATAATTATGGAAGTAACATAATGTTTAAAAAAAATTCCAATTCTTCTTGGAACTCTATTAAGCTCCAACATTTTTCTGACGTTAATTAGACACTTGACTGTACTTTGCTCTTGGAATATTTGTGAAATTCTTGCAATTATTATGAAGTTAATCAAACGTATAATTCCAAGGGCACCATGATCCAAAATCATTGTTTGATCCCTATTACCTCAAATCCTATAACGTTAATGTATTTATTATTAATGTCAGTTCCCATAATACATTCCCTTTTCACCGTTCTAATTTCGTCTTAAACGTATGGCCTTTTTACGAGTCTTAAACAGACTATTGTCAAAAAGTGATGTGTTTGATGCGTCACATCATATGAATCGATTACTTCTGGAAAATATGCTCTAAAACTGCTTCTGAAGGAGCTGATCCGAGATCTGCAAACAGTAATACCCTGAGATGAGAATTATTTGTTCTATGATCTCTAAATGATCGTTTTATGATCTTAAAACCTGTAAAGGATCATATGATTTCCAATCCGGGAAAAGGACTGATATTAGCCATATTTGGTTTCTTGTTTCAAATCAAACTGAACCAATTTACAATCAGCAATGAAATATCAAATCAATGGCCAAGTAAATAAACTCGGGTAACTACAAGCAATTGTGACACCGGGCTTAAGTTCTTAAAACTTTTTCGGAGCACTTTGACTTTTCCTAAATTTCTTTGAACCTACCTGTAGTTTTTTGCAGTCCCTTGAAGGTCATCCCAAGTAACAATTTTGGTTTTAAGAGGGTTCTGTAGACCATGATTTAGACTTGTAGAATGCTATAAAACCGCGATAAAACCTGCAATGTTACTTGGGATGTGAAGTTTCTGGAATTTTCTTAAAGTTAATGAAGGGTTTGAACGCATATAACTTTGTCATTTGCAGATGAAATGAAAATCCATATGCACCAACCGATAGGAAATAACTCTGCAAATATACTGAATTAAATGCTTTTCAAATTATCCATACAAAAACTAAATTTTCTAAAATTTCTCAATTCCTTTGGAAATGTAGGTACCTGTCTTCACAGGTGCATTCATAGAGCTGCCTAAATAAAATCAAACTGAAGGGTTGAACTGATTTTTATGTCTATTGAACGCAGAACATACTTTTGGTTGTTGGTGAATTAGTTTTCAAACGATTTGCTTTTTGTTTCCACGATGGGCGGTTCACCTTCAAGAGCGTATATGTGTAAAAGGAGGCCCACATACAATCAAACTGTTTATTTATTTGAACCTGATGGGCTTAACAAATGCTATACGTTATGAGTGCAGAACATTTTTCATAGCACATTTGTAAGCGGAATATTGCTCAAACACTTGTTCTTGAATTGGTAGTATTTTAACTCCATATTTAAGGGTGTGGAACCTAAGCTATGTTCAGTATTTTTACAGTGCTATTATGTTGATATGTGCGCACATTAATGTCCAAAACTTCCCTTGTGCATTTTGGTGTATAGCTTTTATAACAGAAACGCATGTAGATTAATATTTCTGCGCACAGTTAGATTGATTGAAAAAATATAATAAATCGGTTATTGCAGCTGATTACTCATGCAACCACCATGACAGGCCTGATTTACAATCATTTCAAGCGATTTCCCCCAACGGTTTAATGCTAGTTTTAAAAAAGGGGCATGAAATGCCTTTCAGTAATTGAAATGATTGTTTCTTATTTCCACTATAAATTCCAAACTTTGATTTACAAAACTACTACAACAACAGCAAAACCCTCCCTGAATGAATCCTCCAGCCCCACCATACTATTCTATTGAGGGATCTTCTGCCATGGTTTCACAGTTGAATACAGATGTCGCTTCCGTGGGCTACTCATAGGAGCATTTTCCCCGTTTGTTACATGCTTTTCTACCTCGTTTCAATCCTGGGAAACACTCCCCGGCAGTTCCAGCCCCAACAAAGCTGCCACAAGTGCTTACCGATGCGGAACAACTCTGTGCTAGTAGCAGTCGTCAGTGCCTCGTCGCTGCACTACTGACTGGGTGGAAGTCGAAATGCTTAGCTGATGGGATACCAGTCCGTACGTGGTGATTTTTTTTTTGCTCTGCATTTTTTTTTCTCTAGCATTCATTTTCTCTGGCCATCGAGACTAGCAGTTGAATCAGGCAAATTTACATAGTAGTGATACTTTCTCGTTTCTCGTACTCTGCTGGTCTGGTTTGGAAGTGATACACAGTGTTATTTTTCTGGGGCTTCGTCCCACTTTACATATACTGGCAACTATGGGAAGGAGACATGTCAACTCCCGAACCGTATATTGGCTTTTCGGTAACATGCAGGCCCTGACTGCGGCTGCCATTTTCAGAAGACACGAACAATGCAAACTAATCATCTAATGTGAAGTTCTCGTCAGCCCTTAAAGCTCCATATTAAATTTTCCGCTGATTTTTCCTGGAATTCTTTTGTTGCCTTTCGCTGGAAAAGTTTTGTGTTTATGCGGGCAGAACTCTGACTGGCATTTCGGCAGAACTTTAGCCGTCTTTTACTGCGCTCCACAACACACAAGTATTGCCACCACTTTTCCTTGAACTGTTCCCTCATTAAGCCAAAAATGCCCCAAGAATAACAAAGTTTTTTGCCTACTGCCAGGCGCGAGTGGGAACAACAAAAAGCAGCTTCTGCAAAAAGTCCCTCAGCGATAAGAACAAAAAATAAAACAGAAACTTCAAAGAAAACAGACTCAGGAAAAGCCCACACCAAAAGCACTTCTCCCCGCTTCGGGGCCCGACCGACTGACCTTGATCCGCTCTAAGCCCCACCCACGCCCGTACCGCTCCTACCTCGTCTCGTGCCATGAAAAACTAGCCTGCGGTTTCCCTGCGTACGTTGTTAATCCGGATTATGTTAATGTCTATTTTTATTATACTTACATTTAACGTCATCGAAAAGCTTAATAAACATAATTTCTGCATGTCTTCTTCGCATACTAACCATAAAATATGGACCACCAGCCCCCGACAGTCCACAACGGTCGACTCCGCCATTATCTACGGAGCTTGTCGTTTTGAGGTTATTTATAGAAACACTCACTTCTTCTGCGAGACAGGTTCATTTCTGGGTCCCTTCTTGCCGCATCGTCCTCTCGAGAAGAACCCCAAAACCTCCAACAACAGCAAGTTGTGCAGTTTTCGTTCTAAGGAGGAAAACTTTGCTGAATAAGCTGGGTCTTTTCCACGCACCCCACATGCCACCAGCAACCAGTACCAAAATGCTGGGGTGTTCAATTTTTTGACTCTGTGATAGAAGCCGGAATAGCGGAGGAGCGAAGGTGCTACTTTGTTGTTCTTGGCGCTTTTATCTTCCCTTTCTGGCTGCACTGCACTCTGCAACGCGCACTGCTAGTACACATAGCTGCAGCGAAAGTTGAGACCCTCCCACCGACACTGGGCTGGGCTGGGCTGGGCTGAGCTCTGGTACGGTTGGCTCTGTTCGTGACAAAAGCAAGACCGGGCCAACAAAAGAAAGTTTTCTTATTTAGGAGAACGCTTTAAGCTTGACTGCGCACACGGCTCTTCCCACCTCGTTATGGAAGCGGCGGTGGAGTTTCAACCGGTAGAAAAGATGGTGAAGGTGTGGGAGTGATTCTGCCGGGGAAGGGATGACGCCTTTTTGGACTCATAAACTCGTGGGAATAATCACTGACAGGGTTGAAGGTTTCGAATGAAAAAAAAGTAATAAGTAGGTTTTAAACGAGGCTCTGAAAGTAAAAGAAAATCATGATTTGGAAATAATGTAACCTTTCTTCTAATGACGGAAAAAGGATCGCTAGACGTGTTGGGGGCAACTCCGATGTTTGTAGGATCAATTGATAAAAACATATCCCGCAGAAAGTAGGCCGTCTTCGATAGCTTTTGAGAATCACGATGGTTTAAAGTCGCATTGAAGAATATGAATGTGATGGATGGAGCATCAAAACAGTAAATTCACATCAAAATGTACACACACAAACGTTGTCCCGTTGTTTTTTTATGTTTATCATATGCTTAAATAACAGTTAAACCTACCAACAAATTATGTGTCCAATTTAATCTATACGACAAATAAAATCGAAATCACTTCAAAACTGTATTTAGTGTCTAGGTTTTAAAATTCAACTGATTTTTTCTTGTATTATATTCAATTTAACATATAATTGGTCATTCGTGATTTGTCCGCGATGAGATTTGAACTCGTGAAAGTAGCGTGATAGGAATGTATTTAATCGATTGAATACTTCAGACCTCAATATGTTCAGTAGACTGATGCAAAATTTGACTTTTTCGCTCCACAGTGCTTAAATGGTTTCAAATCGGGTCCTGGTTAGCCTCCCAAAGCTACAACTCATTTGGTTAGAAACAGGCTTCGCACAAGCCATTTGAAGTTTACATGTAAATTACTATGGGAAATCTCAACTTTTGGTTCATTTCCTTCTAAGGAAAAAGTTATTAATTTTTTAAGTGACTGGTAAACTTATGACATGATCAAGCAGCTGCTCTGTAGGCCACACTGTATTTTGCAGCTTGACATAGTAGCCATGATTTTTGTGTCCTATTCAACGCCCCCTGAAACACCAATGTTGCCTGCTGACCAGTTGATTGAGCATGATCATAAGACATCAGCGCATTGAACCATTGATCACTTTCGATCCTTACATTTAATCAAAAATTGGTCTTGAGCAAAGTTGTAGCTGGGTTGTAGTTTTTGAAGCAGACCGATATGGTGAATTATTAGATAAACATGAACAAAAATCTTGGTTTTATCATAGTAATTCCCATACAAACTTCAAATGGTTTGTGCCATCTCAGTTTCTCACCAAATGGGTTCAAATTTTGAGAGGTTAGTCAGGATCCGATTTGGAATCGTTTAAGTATTGTGGAGCGAAAATTTCAAATTTTGCATCACTCTAATGTTCAGTGATAGCAATAAAAGCTCCATGCAGACCAGTTCCAGGCCACATGGGTTAACAAAATTAAAATCTAAGGCTTGACCATCTCCGGTTTGCATAAATCTTAGCGCAATTATATTTTATGGGCAAGCATTAACATTTTTGCAAAAAAATCCATGTTGGATCTCGGATTTTTTTTTCAAAATGCGGTCTTCGGCATTTTTTAATAAATTAAAGCACTAGAATTGCACTCGTGATCGATATGACATCTGAGACAAAGTTGTTAAGAAAAGTAAAGTAATTCTGGGAAAAATATACAAGGTCAGTTTTTTAGTGTAAAAAACTGAAAGAGCATAGAAAGCATATCTTCAAAATGTATCATTTAGTTTTCAAATAAACCTCTTAAATAACCCAAGTAACAATTCAGCAAGCATTTAGCATCCACTCTGATTTATTAAGG
Source organism: Ochlerotatus camptorhynchus (assembly GCF_037179485.1). Taxonomy (NCBI): domain Eukaryota; kingdom Metazoa; phylum Arthropoda; class Insecta; order Diptera; family Culicidae; genus Ochlerotatus; species Ochlerotatus camptorhynchus. Next base: position 1,996,666 of record NW_027040808.1, read on the forward strand.
TTTTATAACGGCGATTAAGGATCCATTTAATTTAAATACAGTATGTCAGAGTGTAAAACATTCCTTCTTTGTATTTCAACTATTTGCTGTTGAAAAGGTTTCTTTTTATAATCTGTCAAGAAAGTCAAAAACTGTCTTGTTTTAAACATTAATTTAAAGCAGCTCATAATCCCTCCATAAAACTGTTTTGTAATTCAAACATAAATTTAATTAGCATTTGTTTATTAATGTCTTGATAAAATACTCTTTTAACGTGTTCTATCATTATAAAAGCCAATTTAAATGAGAGCAGGCCCAGTAACGTGGGCCACCTATCACCTATTCGTGATACGTTACGGAATTTAAGATCTACCGCCGATTCCTAGTCCTAGTTGTATGTCCCGAACAGAGAAAAAAATAGAGAAAGAAGCATATATTGTTGCTGTTTAGACTTTGAAAAAAGTATAATAAAATCCCCAACTACTTAGTTTACTGTTTGAACTAAAAAGATGGAACCTCATAGTGAATAAAATCCCAATTTATGACAAATAAATCTCTAAGGATGAACAAAGTAGGATGAAACATTCAAGCGATGCTAACGACCGAAGGGAAGTTGATTTCAGCAAGATAAAATTCGTTAGAAGAATTTGGACCGGCACCATCAAAGACTGACTATCTGGAAGAAAAGAGTAAAGTGAGCGTTGCCATCGAATTCATAAATACATTTTTAAAACAAGTCTAAAAACAGACCAGACTTCTCCAATTCTAGCGAATAGATACTTACCTTACCAATCAGGCTAAGGCCTTGTTGTCCTCTGCTGTCCGAAGAAGTCGCCTCGTAGTCTGTGGAGGGTCCGCAGGTCACCTTCTACTTGGTAGATTCACCTTGCCCGCTGTGCGCCTCTACTTCTTGTGCTTGTTGGGTCGCTTTCTAGAACCATTTTCACTGGGTCGTCGTGTGGCATTCTTACGACGTGCCCAGCCCACCGTAGTCGCCCAATTTTTACAATGTGGACGATGGATGGTTCTCCCAGCAGCTGGTGCAATTCGTGGTTCATTCACCTCCTCCACGTTCCGTCATATGGGGCCTCATAGCCTAGTCAGTAAAGGCACGGTATTACCAAGCCGGAGGCGGCGGGTTCGATTCCCGGTCCGGTCGAGGGAATCTTTCGGGTTGGAAATTTTCTCGACTTCCCTGGGCATAGAGTATCATTGTGCTTGCCACACAATATACAAATTCATGCATTGGTATTGGCATCGAAAGCTCTCAATTAATAACTGTGGAAGTGCATTTAGAACACTATGTTGAGAGCACGCAATAAGCTAATATGCGCTAAGCAATAAGCTTGAAATGCGAACAAGAAGAAGAAGACGTTCCGTCATCCACCTGCACTCCACAGTAGACGGTGCGCAACACCTTCCGTTCGAAAACACCAAGGGCACGTTTGTCATCTACGAGCATATTCCAGGTCTCGTGGCCGTAGAGAACCACCGGTCTAATCAGCGTCTTGTAGACAGTCAACTTCGTGCGGCGGCGAATTTTATTCGACCAGAGCGTCCTCCGGAGTCCAAAGTAGGCATGATTCCCTGCCATAATGCGTCTTTGAATTTCTCTGCTGGTTTCATTTTCGGCGGTCACCAGTAAGCCCAAATACACGAACTCATCGACCACCTCGATTTCGTCACCGCCAATCTGAACTCGGGGTGGGAGGCTAACATTGTCTTCCCTAGAACCTCTTCCTTTCATGTATTTTGTCTTTGATGCGTTGATGGCAAGTCCAATCCGCCTAGCCTCAGCCTTCAGTCTGATGTACGTTCCCGCCATAGTCTCAAAGTTCCTTGCCATGATGTCGATGTCATCGGCGAAGCCAAGAAGCTGGATGGTCTTCCTGAAGATCGTACCACTCGTGTCTATCTCAGCACTTATTATCACACCTTCTAAGGCGATGTTGAATAGTAGACACGAAAGTCCATAAGCTTGTCGTAACCCTCTTCAAGTTTCAAAAGGACTCGAGAGTGTCCCCGATTCTCGAACAACGCACATCATTCGATCCACCGTCCCCTTGACCAATCGTGTCAGTTTATCCGGAAATCCCTATTTCAGCATAATCTTCCATAGCTGATCTCGATCGATTGTGTCGTATGTGGATTTGAAATCGAAGAACAAATGATGTGTGGGCACGTTGTATTCGCGGCATTTCTGCAGAACCTGCTGAGTCGCGAAAATTTGGTCCGTGGTAGCGCGGGCACCCATGAATCCCGCCTGGTATTGCCCCACGAACTCTCTTGCAAATGGTGACAGGCGGTGGCATAGAATTTGGGAGAGTACCTTGTAGGCGGCGCTCAGCAATGTGATCGCGCAGTAGTTGCAGCAATCCAACTTGTCTCCCTTTTTGTAGATTGGGCATACGACTCCTTCCATCCACTCCTCCGGTAATATCCGGTAATTTGAAGAACCTTGAATATGTTATTAATATGTGCAAAAACTCAATAAACCTGTTTGGATTTGTTTCGTATGATTGATATGAGCTGCAGGATAATTGGAAGCTCCTTATACACCTCAAATTATATTCTAAATAAAATTGCAAAAAAGGTTATCTTCCATTTAATTCCACTTAATGCATTTCCATGACAGATATTTTGACTACAATGTGCAGTCTTCATCACTTAAGGGAGTAAGATTTTAATAAGTTTTAAGTGGAAATGACACTGATGAAGACTGCACATTGTAGTCGAAATACGTATCTGTCATAAAAATTAATTAAGTGGAATTAAATGGAAGATAACGTTTTTTGCTGTTTGATTTCAGTATTCCGCTGACAACCCAATTTCATTAAATACTTCATTATATTTAAAGTGAAGCGCTAAAACTCTATGAACATGTTTCGGTTGATGTTTTCACTGATGACATCGTGCAGGCTCTGGTTGATCGAGTAGATCATATGGGCACTAGCGTGCACAGGAATCTTGTTAAGGAGGGGCATTTTTTTTTTCTTTGGTGCATTTAATCTGGAGATGGGGAGTACTCCAAAGTACGTCGTAGATGGTGCTGTCCTCATCCCACTTTTTCCCTACTGTTCAATTTAGCTAATTTTACTTATTTTTTGCTCCGGTTGTGGTTCATCTTCTTAAATGCAAACTGCTTTCAGACAGCCAATGGAAATTGGCAATTTAATTCCATCGACGATGTCGATGATGATCGGTTCGTCTAATGGTTGCGATAGTAGGGCTTTATCCGAAATTATACATTTGCTGCAATTTTGTTGCCTTGGTGGTTGAATTCAGCTGAAGTCACGTCAGATGGTGGTGATAGCATCGACAAACCGAGGTGAATGACCAATAAGAATCGCCTTCTCCTTTCGCTTGCACACTGCGTCGACAAGTACAAGGTTCAAATACCCACTTTTCAATTAGGGAATCCAAAAACTTTTTTTAGAACTCTATGAGCTCTTTTGAAATTCTTCTCAGAGTCTTCTGGAATTATTTTTAGAACTCTCCTTGACTTTTACTCAGAACACCTTGGAATTCCCTTAGAGTTTCAGAAGAATTTCCCCAGTATTATCCAGAAATTATTCACGGAATGAGCTATAAATTATCGGTACTCCCTTGAAATCTTCCTGAAAATCCCTTTGGAATTTCACTCAAAATTTAATTTTCTCGGTATTCTTTCCGGAATTATCTTGGAAATAGAACAGGATTCACTAGAAATTATTCGCAAAATTTTCTTGGGATACTCCCCAGAAATTCTTTGGGACTGTCCTCAGAATTCAATATCCTTGAGGATCTTCTCGGATTTTTTTTAGAACTCTCCTAAGAGCTCTTTTGAAATTCTTCTCAGAAGTCTACTGGAATTATATTTAGAACTCTTTGAGATTTTTTCTCAGAACACCTTGGAACTGAATGCGCTAGAAATTTGATTTTCTCGGTATTCTTTTCGAAATTATCTTGGAACTATCTGCAGGATGTGCTAGAAATTATCCGCAGAATTTTTTTGAATTCTCTCCAGAAATATTTTGGAATCGTCCTCGGAATTCAATATCATTGAGGTTCTTCTCAGAATATTTTAGAACTTTTTTTTTCCTCAGAACACATTGGAACTGAAATTCCCCTAAATTTTCAGAAGAATTTCCTCTGTATTCTCCAAAAATACTTCCCAAAATATGCTTGAAACTATCCTCGGAATTTCCTTGAAATTTTCCCCAACCTCCCTTTGGAATTTTATTCAAAATTTGTTTCTCTCGGTATTCTTTTCGAAATTATGTTGGAACTATCTGCATTATTCACTAGAAATTATTCGCAGAATTTTCATGAAATCATCCTCAGAAATCATTTCTTTTGGAACTTGTTTTCAGAATTCAATACCCTTGAGGTTCTTCTCGGAAGTCAAGTTTAAGTTGTCCGTCCATTCACCAAAACGTTGTAGTTTTTTCTACCAGAAATGTTCAATAAAGCTTGCCCCTCCATTCACCAGAACTGTGCAATGTTTACAATAGGAATTTTCAATTCAGCTATCGCCTCCATGCAGCAGATTGCTGCAAATCTTGCACCAGAAATTTTCAATACAACTTGCCCCAGAAAATTTTACACCAGAAAATTTCAATTGACCAGAACAATGCAAATTTTCCACCGTTAATGTTTAATAAAAATTATTCTCCAATCTTCTGATTGGTGCAGATATCCTTTTTCAATTTTCCTCCAGACATTTTCTATATAGCTTGCTTCTCCTATCATCAGATTGTTGCAGGTTTTCCACCAAATAAAGCTTGCTCCTGTTTTCAAATTTTTCAGCATGAATTTTCAGTAAAGAAGCTTCCCTTCAATCATCAGAATGGTGCAAATTTTACACCAGAAATTATTATTAAAGTTTGTTCGTCTATTGAGCAAAAGGATACAAATTTGAGACCAAACATTTTCCGAAAAGCTTGCCCATCCGTTCACCAGAACGGTGCAGATTTTCCTCCAGTAGTTTTCAACATAGCTTAATTTAAATAAAGCTTGTGCCTTCATTTACCAGACCAGTGCAAGTTTTCCACCAGAAATTTTCTGTTCATTTCATTTATCAGAGCAATACAAATTTTGCACCAGCATGTTCCTCCATTCACCAGAACGGTGTACCAAAAATTGTCAGTGAAGTTTGTTGCACCATGCACCTTTGTGGTGCAATTTTCAGGCTTTGCCTCTTCATGGTACAAATTTTACACCATAAATTTTCTATGAAGCTTGCATTCATCAGAACGACGCAAATTATGCACCAGAAAAAGAATAAACCTTGCTTCTACATTCACCACAGTGTTGAGAACGTTTCACCAGAAATTTTCAGTTAAATGTGCACCTCCAATTTTTTTGTGTGATTAAATTTTTCCACCAGAATTATTCATTGATGATATTTTTACACCAGAATTATTCAATAAAAAGCTTTTTCTACAATTTACCACCACGAAGGTGGATTTTTCAACCATAAATTTACCCTCTTCTTTTAACCCTCCATGAACCACAATTACACCAGAATTTGTTTGCATGCACCACTGTGGTGCAATTTTTTGACCAAAAAATTTCATTGAAGTTTTTTCTTTCATGCACCTTTTTGGTGCGATTTTCAGACACCATCTCAAAGGAATTGACGCAATAAAAGGTTTTCAGTGCCCTTATAGTATGAAATGAAGTTATTTACCTCCAAATCAAGTTATCAAGAAATCAAGTTATTTTATATCATAATTTGGAAATGTGGAAATAAACATCTTATATATAAAAGGAGGGGCAATTGCCCCCACCTTGCCCCACCCTGTGCACGCCAGTGCATATGGGCTGAACTACTGGACAATTTAGAGAACCGAGAACATCGTATACACATGGAATTGAAACTTAAATGATGTGCATAATCTCTATGAACCTTGTTACAATGTAGTTTGTTTGGTTAGTATTTTATTAGTTGAAGATACCATATGTAAATACTAGCAAATAAACACGAAAATGTTCCTGCTCCGCCAACGAACAATTCAAGTACACACAGCAAAAAAAAAAAAAATAATGCTGATATTACATCAAAGTAGATGCACTTCAATCGCGTAGAAAATATGGTGTACACAGTTCGAAAAAGTAGTGCAAATTTCTGTTCAATATGATGCACATAAATGGAGCGTCACATATTATATACGTTTACATTATATATTATGTAAAGTTCTGACACATTTCATGCAATGTAGCAAATATTGTATACAAAACCCCATCTTTGTAAACAACATTGTTTGCAAGTTGCTCGGTTGCGTGAAATGAAATACAAGTCTACGTGAATGAATGTTTACATCACAATTAAAATTCAGAATTTTTATCTGTGTAATGTTACTTGTCAAAAAAAGTAACAATTATCATTAATACAGTGCATGAACATTACGCTGCTTTTACTTTATTTGTTTTTGTGGCCATAAAATTACATGAGATTTTCGATTTGATTGAAGTGCAGCCTCTTGGATGTAATATTACCTTCCTTGGTTTGTTTTCAGTCGATCTTGTTTTCCGTGCTGAGCACCAATGCTACCGACGCCAGAGAGGCAGTTCCACACCTGGACCCTACCTATCGACCCATCAACTCATGAACTGGGGACCAACGGCTTTACTTCCCATCCGAAGGAAGGCGTGATCAGGGATGTTATGCCTCAGAACATCTCGGCGGCGTCGACTGGGATTGAACCCAGGCTTGCGGTGAGAAGTAATCACGCTTACCACTACACCACCGGTGCCGCTTCGGATGTAATATTATTTTTTTTGCTGTGCCCTTATCATCGGTTGAACCGACTAACCGCTCTTCGAAAAAAAAAACTGGGGGAGACGTGCTGTCAAACAGGAGTCAATATTTTTACTAGATTTTTGGATTACTGAAAAACTCGGTTAAAATTCAAATAACTGTTATTCGTAAATATTGGATAAAATCGACAAATTTTATTTTTCATTAGTAGGGTTAATTACCCCGTTTCCGGCCTATTAAGCACAACCCGCACTTAGTCTTTCTTAATCTAGCGCAGTTTAGCACCAAACGGAATGTTATAATTACTGATGGCTTCCAAATTTATTTCGACAGTGAGCATGCATAAGGGCCTATACGCGATGATCGATTCTCTTCGTCGATTTTCTCTTTTGTTAATACATAACTCGCTAGATTTAACGTTTCTCGGTGCGTTTGCTGTTGCTTATGATAGCCAATACAACCTGTTACTACTCTGCATTGAACAAATTCTAGAAAACTGTTTCGCTTAGCTGCAGCAATGCAAAGAGAAAATCGATGAAGAGAATCGATCACCGCGTATTCGCCCTTATGCATGCTCACTGTCGATTTACCTCTCCGTACGTACCGTAAGATTTGATAAAGATAAACCAATCGTTGATATATTGTCAAAAGTCTAACACTACTTCTTGATGCCAAACTCGGCCTACGGATTCTAAACTCGGCCTAACGCATTGAAACGCCATTAAAACGCCAATGAATTCACTTCGGCCTATCGGATGAAGATAACTAGTTATTCGGTCGAAGTGCTTCTTTTGTTTTTGGGAATAATGGGTGCAAACTTTCATATCATGCGTTCTCATTGACTTCGTTCCGTAGCTTATAAACTAAAGTATCGTACCAAACGCACAATTGACTTGTTAACTCTGAAATCAAGGATTTATTTGAAGTTTTCTGTTCGATAGGCCAAAAATGGGCGATTAAGCCGAAGTAGTTCTCTACCCTACACGGGGTTAAGTCAGTCTGTAAATTTTCGTAACACATTTTCTCAACTTTGAATTTTTCACAGATTTTTTTTAATTTTACCGCAGAGTTCCGCAAATCAAAAACTCGTAAAAATTACTGACTGGATAAGTGTGTATGTTTGGCAATATATTGATGTATGTAATGGGCGCTTAAAACCGCCATTGTGGCAACATACAATTGGGCTGGTGTGGAAAAAGTCCGTTCGGAAAAGACCGCGAGTGCAATAAAAGCAGTGAAATCTGGCTTCCGAAGGACCTCACGAATCAGTCGGAAAACGAACTGGTTGGAAGACTATTACTGACAACGAGCTGCAACAAAAAACTGTGATTCTTGGAACTCAATGAGACTGCTTTTCATCTTGTTTTAGAATTCCCATGTGACGTCATGTTTCACATGGTAGGTTTAAGTTAATGTCATAATTTGGCCCCTTCCCTTGGGGTTCCTGGAACATAACGATAGTGGACCATATAGTTCTGTGTACTTTGTAGGACCACCAATGAAAGATATTTTTTATTATTATGTGACTATAAGTTTTGCATCATATGCTTTCGCTCATGAAAGATGCTGACCAGTGTCCAAAAATTGGAGCTAGATAATAATACCATTTGGTGCCTTTTGAGTCCAATTTGGTACAGTGGTTGGCTATATACTGCTACTATTCTGTTCTTCATCCTTTTACTGTTGTTATTTCTGTTCTACATCTTGTTTTGACCTTCCATGATTTCGTTTCCCTCATAAAATATGTTTCACTTTCGATTGAGAAAAAGGAGAGATCAGGGATTCTCCCTTTTCAAGTCCATATACTCAACGCGTACACCTGTGTACATGTTAAGGCCCAACTCTATCGGCAGCTGTTGAAAAGACACTTATAAGGAGAGGTGTCGTCAATGTGATTCTGGGCACTCAATATAACCGCCAATAAGCTGAAAAAAATCCAAATGTTGTTTTTCTACGATTTTTGTCAACTTTTAAGTCCAAAGATATAAGTATTACACAAATTTACATGCTCCATGATCTTTTATTAAAATAAAATCATGAATATTGAACATGAACATTTTATGATATATAATTTGTTATCACTTGTTTGGATTCTTTCATTAAATTTTTTAGAAAAGTTACCGTGTATAGTTTTTTTCAAGAGAGACTTTATTTTTCCCAACATCTTTGTCTCAGACGTCATTTCAATTAGATTTTTTTTTATTTCGAATACGTCATGTTAAAAAAAAATTAAGATTCGAAATGGCCGCATTTTAGCAGGACCTGCTCAACAGCACTTTACCCCAAGTCAATGTCTCTCAACATAACTTCAGCTCCAACTGCATCCTTCCACAACAATAACCTACCGCTTTTCCATGTAGGTAGTAGTTCTTCCAAACAAAGATGCGGTAGAGTCGAAAGAAAGCTTCTCGGAGGGGGGAAAAATGAACGCAAAAGCATAAACGGTTGTATGTGATGTGTTTATAAATTTTCGGATGGTTCTGAAGCTCCAGGCGTAGGGTACCTAGTTTTATGCATGCCTCGAGGAGATGTTGGCAGGCAGGGGAAAGATATGATAAAATATGAAACTTTTTAAATTTATTCAAAATAACAGCTCAACGCTTCACAGTACCCGGCATGGTACTTGATAGAATCCATGATCAACAAAGGACTATGAGAGCAATAATGTGTATTTTTACTATTATATCCCATCCGGAAGTGGAAAATACATACACAAATGCACCATATAGCGTATGAATGTATAAAAGCATATTCCGTTCATGGAGAGCAAAGATTGCGAGTGTACTGAACATTTCAAAGCTAAACGCATGGCAAGGAGTGGCGTGAGGGGGAAAAACGTGGGTGAGTTGATTTGTCTGATTAGAAAGGCGGAGTTGCTTGTTTTCTACTCGAATTCCGTCTCATTTCTGTGCGTTTGGCTCGATGCTTGTTGCCGGCTGGCAGACTGCTTCTGGTCTCAGCAAGTTTCCGAAGTGCAGTCAATGAAGAATGGAACATTTCGACTGAATTTACATAATAGATTGCAAATGGAAATCGAATGTAGGAAAGCTTTTTCGGGACCCTTTCGGAAGTGACGTGAGCGAAGTGAGGGAAAAGTTTTCACATTCAATTAGAGAATCTTTTCGGTGCTCCCACCGGGTGATGCTTGTGGGATTAAGGTGTGAGTTTTTGGTTTGTGGTTAAAAGAAGAAAGCTGTTTTTAAAACGCTCCGCATAACAAAGTTTGATGGGCAGCAGAATAAGATGCAACAGTAGGAATTCAAGAGCAGCTTTGTCAGATTTCTAGCAAGCTTATCGGTATTTATCTGTATTTTCATTTTCAATTAATTTCATATTTTAGCCGTTTTTTCAAGACTTCAATTTTAAACTTTTTGGCTAGGAATGAAAAATTTGCTATCGAAGAGAAGCCGGAAAAAATTCCGGGGAATGTATGAGTTAGCTTCTTAAGGAAGCCGTTACAACAACAACAATAACAACAACAACAACAACAACAACAACAACCACAACAACAACAACAACAACAGCAAAAATAACAACAACCACAACAACAACAACAACAATTTTGGCAACAACAACAACAATAACATATCTAACAATCATCGAAACAACAACACTAACCGTAACAGTTTCCGCAGCAGTGTTAGTCAGAATAGAAACAACCTACTGCCACCTGATCGAGAGCTTCTTGCGGCAGCGAAATATCGGTTTTCCAGACCGCCGCAGGCTAACTATCGACCCACGATGCAATTCCAACGAGGGGAAATCTTAAACCCCTACCCGGCGTGCGATGTATACCCACGTACCGTTCCAGCGCACTTGCATAACGGGATGGCTGCAACTGCATCATGCGAGGCGTGTGTATGCAGGAATTCGTGTTTTGTACGAAATTGACGCACCCCTTGGAGGAAGACAATGATCCGGCAGACCCCGACATTATCCAGGACTTGACGACTTCTCTACATCAAGGAGAGGCACTCGTTTTTTCTACAAAACTGACACACTCCATAGAGGAAGAAAATAACGAAGATCACGACACTTTGCAGAACGAAACAAATTCGGAACATGGATCAGGGGTAAATAATTTTGATAATAGTTTTATGAATGACAGGTTACCATCAACTTCTTCACCTAATCTTCAGACCAGTACAGAAATTTTGGTATATTGCCAAAATGTTAACCGCATGAGAAGCGCCGGTAAAATGAATGAAATTAACAAAAATATATTAAGTTCTACTTACTCTGTCATAATGGCTAATGAAACAAGTTGGGATGATAGTGTGAGAAGTGAAGAAGTTTTTGGTAACAATTATAACGTTTATAGAGACGACCGCAATTTTCAATGGTCTGGAAAAAAATCGGGAGGTGGAGTATTAATAGCGATTTCGACCCAATTGAATTCAGAAATTATTATGGTTACTAAATTTAAAGAATTCGAACATGTATGGGTAAAAGCGCAAGTAGCAGACGAAACACATGTCTTTGCTTCGGTATACTTTCCTCCAAACAATGCTCATAAGGACACGTATGATACGTTTTTTGGAAAAGCGGAAGAAATTTTGTCTAGTTTACCCCCTGAAGTAAAAGTTCATATATATGGGGACTTTAACCAACGCAATGTTGACTTTATTTCTGATATGGACAATGAAAGCATCTTACTTCCAGTCGTTGGGGAAAATGAAACACTCCATTTCATTTTTGACAAAATTGCAAATTTAGGACTCTATCAAATTAACCATGTGAAAAATCAACAAAATTGTTATTTAGACCTTTTATTAACAAATACTTATGAAGATTTCTGTGTGACTAAATCGTTAAGTCCCATATGGAGAAATGAAATGTTTCACACAGCAATAGAGTATTCTCTATTTGTTCACATAAATGAAAGAACCAACGACTGCGAATTTGATGAAATCTTTGATTACAATTTAGCAAATTATGATAACATTAGAAATAGATTGAACATTGTCGATTGGCAAGCAATATTAAGAACTGCAGGAAATGTTGAATGTGCAGTTGACGTATTCTACAATGTGTTGCTTGAAATAATTCTTGAAGAAGTGCCAACTAAAAGAAGACGACGTCAGAGTCATGCAAAACATCCAGTTTGGTACAACAGGGAACTGAAAAATTTAAAAAATCGAAAGCAAAAAGCGCACAAATTTTATAAAAAATATAATAGTGAAGAAACTTATTCATGAAAATGGAATCGGATTTGTTTCCGTGCAGAAAACTTTCAGTTATATGTAAAAAAAACTCATAGAATTTATCGCTTATGGAGAAACTTCCAGAAGAATGCAAAAGAAATATCTGCGAGAATTCTAACATTAGGTAGAAGTTTCATTGAACCTCCTGGAGAGGGCGGACGGCATTTCCTGTTGACGCTGGAAGAAACTTTGTAAGGTAGATTGGAAGAATCTTTTGCAGAAAGTCGGAAGCCAGAGGGCTTACGGAACAGTCGAAAGAAACTTTGGGGAGAATTTGGGAAAAAAAAATGCCGGAAGAATGATGAATTACGCTTCGGAATACCCCATAATCCTCCCTGAAAGTTCCTACAATGTTTCGGATGTTATTTGTGCTGTTTTGTAGTTCTCTTCTGATCATCCTAGAAGTAGTAAGAACTTCCCTGATTACAATGATATTACTGGAAAATCTCTAATCTTCTTTGAACGCCTCTGGACTTTCTTGAACATTTCGGAACTTCTTAAGTATTCTCACTATTTTCTTGAAATTAATGGGATTGAAGTTTTCCGATCACCCGATTTTATTTTAAATTTTAAAAGTTATCGAAACTGCCATTTAAATGCACGCACCTTCCTTTCGAATGTTCTTACAATTTTCGAATCTTCATGTTATTTCCTTCTTCTTCTTCTTCTTCTTCTTCTTCTTCTTCTTCTTCTTCTTCTTCTCATTTCAAGCTTATTGCATATCGCATATTAGCTTATTGCGTTCTCTCAACTTAGTGTTCTATATGCACTTCCACAGTTATTAATTGAGAGCTTTCGATGCCTGTACCATTTTGGCATTGGTATAATTGTGTGGCAAGTGCCCAGGGAAGTCGAGAAATTTCCCAACCCGAAAAATTCCTAGACCGGACCGGGAATTGAACCCAGTCACCTCCAGCATGGTCTTGCTTTGTAGCTGCGCCTTTACCGACTGAGCTAATGTTAAGGCCCATGTTATTTCCCTAACGTTTCCAAAATGTTCATAGACCTCTCAGAATAAGGGTACAGAAGTTCCCCTGAGTTTCTTGGAACTCCATTCAAGCTTCAGTAATGTAATACAAATTAATTGATCTATTCAATTATCCTGAAGTTCTTTAAACTTATGAAGTTTTCAAAATATTTCTGATGTTTTCCTAAGTTCATTGGAGTTCCTGAACTTCCCAGGTTTTTGAGTTTTAACAGAAGTTAATGAAACTGTCTTTAATTTATCGAAACTTACCCTTACAGATCTTTAGATTAAACCTAAAGCCTGCACTTTTCTGAAGATTCAGAACTTCTGAAGAGTTCCTGCAGTGTTCCTGAAGCTTATCGAAAAGCAATAAAACGCTGGAAGCATCCCTGATATTACGGGGTAGCTGATAAAAATTAGCAAGAGAAGACGGGAGAACCTTTCGAGCAAAGCCAGAAGAAGCTTCCAAGGGAAGTCGAAATAACTTTTCGGTAGGAATCGGGAAATAACCTACGGGGTAAGGTGGATGATGAGTCCTGGGGAAATTTGGAAAAACTTCAAAAGGATGATAAAATAAACTTCGGGAAGTTATAACATGAACATTTTGATGGACTTATTTGTTCACTGAATAAAAGTATTTCTCGATTCTCAGGAAATACCGCGATGAGCCAGTAGCTGTTTCTCGGTTGCTGGGTAGTTAAAAACGGCGAGGGAATGGAAGCATAATTTGAAAGAGTATCAAGTTTTTATATCGATGCCAAATGTTTTAAGCAGACTCAAAACATCTAAGATTTAAAAAAATGATAAAAGTCTCTGAAATCGTTTCTCCATTCAAAAATTTTACTAAAAGTTGATGTTCTACGAGTTTGGTCAATTTTCAAGAGACAGTCGTGTCCAAATCAGGAAGGTTAGCATTTTGATGCTGAAGACGTAGATGGATTCCGGTGGTTCACTAACGATTATTTACATATGCCAAAAAAGATTATAGGTCCTGTTTAAAACTTGCTTTGGTGAGATGAATGTAGCAGCGAAAACATTGCGTATGTTAAGAGTTGTATTCCTTGTCTACTAAAATCACGCAGCTCATGTTGTTCATTTATCGACCGAAAGTAACGCTTCCTAGCGCTGCATAAACGATTCCGAAGCCTTTGAAGCTCGTTGTTCCACCAAGGTTGTCTTTTCCTGTGGACGTCGATTCACGGTTTCAAAGACATGGCTTCACTGATGATCCCATACAGCTTATTGAAGAAGGTCGAAACGGCTTCATCGACACTGCAATCAACTGGGAGATTTTCCCAGCAGATATCTTATTGTAACTGAGAGTAAATTTAATTAATAAATATAATCTAATCTAATCTTCATTGAGCTCCAAACCACAAAATCACATCGATTTAAATCATTGTCCAACGGATCTGCACGGACTAAAGGGTGATACGGTCAAAATTTGGTCAAGGGAAAACGCGTGTAAATCGGTGAAATCGTTTATTTAAAAAATCAAATTAAATTTCTTTTTCAAGTTCAATTAGTATAAAATTCAGGAAAAATATTCAGTTAGGCTTCCGCTTTTCCAAATCCGAATTGCCGAGCCTTACGCTTGACCCCTGCCATCAGATTTTGTACAGCCACCTTGTCCACCTTCTTCGCCGCAGAAAGCCAGTTTGCCTTGAACTGCTGCTCGCCCTTAGCAGTTTTTTTGGTCTTCTTTAGGTTCCGCTTGACAATAGCCCAGTATTTCTCAATTGGGCGGAGCTCTGGCGTGTTGGGAGGGTTCTTGTCCTTGGGAACCACCTGCACGTTGTTGGCGGCGTACCACTCCATGGCCTTTTTACCGTAATGGCAAGATGCCAAATCCGGCCAAAACAGTACGGAACAACCGTGTTTCTTCAGGAAAGGCAGCAGACGTTTATTCAAACACTCTTTCACGTAAATTTCTTGGTGGACAGTCCCGGAAGCTATGAAAATGCTGCTTTTCAAGCCACAGGTACAGATGGCTTGCCAAACCAGATATTTCTTTGCGAACTTTGACAGTTTCATGTGCTTGAAAACATCTGCTACCTTTCCCCTTCCTTTTGCCGTATAAAACTCCTGTCCCGGAAGCTGCTTGTAGTCGGCTTTGACGTAGGTTTCGTCGTCCATTACCACGCAGTCAAACTTCGTCAGCATCATCGTGTACAGCCTCCGGGATCGCGCTTTGGCCGTCGTATTTTGTTTATCATCGCGATTTGGAGTCACTACCTTCTTGTAAGTCGATAGTCCGGTTCGTTTTTTGGCTCGATGCACGGTTGTAGACGATACACCCAGCTTATTTGCGGCATCTCGGAGAGAGAGGTTAGGGTTTCGCTTGAAACTACCGGTTTTTTAAATGCAAAATTGAAAGAAATACGTCAAGTTGATATTGACCAAATTTTGACCGTATCACCCTTTATTTATCATTCACTCGCAGTTTCAATCACCAGCACTAACGGATCATGTTGATGATCAACTCACAGTAGCAGAGCCTCCATAAGCTAGAAAACATTGGTATAACTAGAGAAAACCAAATCCAGAATCCATCCATTCACATTGATATAGCGATTCATCTGATGCAGACCATTGCACACTGGGCCAGAAATGCAATCTAGCGGAGCAAAATTAATAACTCTGAAACGAAGCCTTTTCGCGACTTGGTGTCTTAGGTAAACTTTCTCATCTTAATAAGGACCATCTTTTGACATAAACAAGTAGTTCAAAACTCGTCCGCAAAGATGGTGCTACAATCTAACTTTTTCTCTTACGTTTTGGAGACTTGATGTCTACGGAAAGGTTGTTTATCTTGACAAAATAAACAACTGTTTTGAAGACGTAAAAATTCCACAGCCTACTGGTTCCAAGTTGAGTTATATGGAGTTAAAGAAAAAAATGTCGAAAATATGGTTTTTTTCTTTCTGTTTCGGTTTTTTTTTGCTGACAACCATATAATGTTATATTTTTCTCTTTTGCAAATGCATTACATAAATAGCTTTTGTAAAGAAACATACTGGTTTAAGCTTCAAATATTAAAGATATGGTTAAAAACCCGGAAAAAACAACAATTTTTGAACTTTAAAATCATCTAAAGCGCAAAAAATCGCAACCTGACATTTTAAGCAAAAATTAAGCAATGCTCGATAAACAAAATATCAAAATTTAAGAAAGGTATATTTTTGTGTTTTTGAGATTTCTTCATTTTAGTGGAACATGTTTTTTGTCTATAACATTTTTTAATGCATTGAAATGGTGTTTTGAATAATTGACCACTTTGCCAAAGTTGTTTATCTAGATAAAATAAACAACTCTTCTGAAGAGGTCAAAGCTCCGCAGCCCACTGTTTTCGAGTTCTTTTGGTTTTTTTTTTGGTTCACTGTTGAACGTTTTTACGGATCATTTGCAATATGTTTATGGGTAATTCGTACAATTTCAATGCTAATTCTTGAGAAATTGAGCGGTATATATTGCTAAATTTTACCTAAAATATGGATCATAGTGACATTTACACTTTTTTTTAGGGATTTTCACCGTAGATCCTTTAATCATTTGGGTGTTTTTAAGGAATTTTTTTTAAATTATATGAATCATTTAATCAGTTCTAAAGATGTATACTTAAGAATTCCTTATGGTTGATTTGAACTAAATTACAATATTTTCTGTGCAAAACTTTTTTTTTTAATATGGCCATGTGGCATATAAGCTAGCAAGTATACGCGGAGTCGAATCGACTTGCGATCTTAAAGGGTGTCCACGATGAAATTGCCACACTATGAAATTGCTCTAACTTTTTAACCGTTGGGTAGAATTTAATGAAAATTTGGGTGGATTTAGTTCATAGTGCATTATTTACATCCTGCAAGTTTTAAAGTCCTGTGATCAAAACTCGCGGAAATGGAGTCGAAAGAACAGCTCATGCGTGATAAAATCTTGCGCATTCATCACGAGAACAAGGATCTCTTGCATCGTTCCATCGCTAAAACGTTGGGAATCGCGAATTCCACGGTGTCGCGAGTGATTAAGCGGTTGACCACCGATCGGAAGCCCAGAAGTGAAGGAAAAAGTATTCCGTACAACACCAAAAATCACAACCGCGTAGTTGGGGCCTTCAACCGAAATCCGAACGCCTCCGTTAGGGATGTGGCTAAGAAGCTGCACCTAAGCCGAAGTTTTGTCCAGAAGGCCAAAACTAAGGCTGGGCTTCGAACGTTCAAGGTACAAAAGGCCCCTAATCGCGACGAGAAGCAGAACAAGTCCGCCAAAACCCGTGCCAGGAAGTTGTACCTCAACATGCTGACGAAAGTTGAATGCTGCATCATGGACGACGAAACATGTGTGAAGGCCGACTTTAAACAGATCCCCGGCAACCTGTTTTTCACGGCCAAGGATAAGTTCAGCGTTCCGGAGCATGTCCGCACTCAGAAGATGTCCAAATTTGCGAAGAAATTCCTGGTTTGGCAAGCCATCTGCACGTGCGGGAAGCGGAGTGCACCTTTCGTGACCCAGGACACGATGAACGGACAGGTGTACATAAAAGAGTTCCTCCAGAAGCGGCTGCTTCCTCTCCTGAAGGCCCACAACGTCCCAACAATCTTCTGGCCGGATTTGGCCTCATGCCACTACTCCAAGGACGTGCTGAAGTGGTATGCGGACAATAAGGTCAATTTCGTGCCGAAAATGTTCAACCCTCCCAACACTCCGGAGCTCCGCCCCATCGAGAAGTACTGGGCGATTATGAAGCAGCACCTTCTTAAACGACCTAAGGTATTGAAGACAGTCGAGGAACTGAAGAAAGTATGGGTTTACATGCAAAAAACGGTTGATTCACAGGTTGTGCAGAATCTTATGGCCGGGGTTAAGGCCAAGGTGCGGGTATTTGCGTATGGACTGTAAATAAAATACGAGTAAAATGGTAAAATGAAGTTTAATAGTTATTTCTCAATCCCTGAAAATTTGATGGCAATCGGATGAAAACTCGAATTTTGCGAATCAATTTTGTGTGTGGCAATTTCATCGTGGACACCCTTTAGACGAAATTGTTCTGTATAGTTTTCTCAATCTTAGTCCCAGGTGTGGTGAAAATTGAAATATTTTTGAAATTTTTGCAATCAAATGAATAGTTCTTTTCCATTTCCTTAACACATTTTAAAGCTCTCCGCAAATCCAGATCATAATCGGATTCATTCAAATTTGGCACAGTTGCTGGGAATCCCAATTTGAATTGAAAGAGCTGTGGAGAACTGGGAGCTGTACTCCACCATATAAAATTGACCAACCCTAAAGCTAAGCCTTGTGCATCTAAAATAGTTGGGATCGTGCTGCAATGTTGTCACGAGTAGCTGAGGTTTGATGAAGGCATTTCAAGTGGAACCATACTTTACAAAATCCATTCAACATTATTACATCAGCTTTGGCGATAGCTCTAGCCCATACGGTCTCCATTGTTTCTATGCCCATTCACACGTAGCTCACGATGAGACGATAAATCGACGAAATTATATGCTTATTCGATCTGCAGGTGCGATACTTCAGCTGGATGCGAAACAGCGAATGTGCTCGATGAATCATTCAGGTTTATCATTTGTTTTGAAAAACGTTAAACAATCGCAGATTAGCACAGAGAAAACAGCAAGTGCAATTAAATTGATAACCTCAAAAACACACCATTGCTTACCGTGCCGTACCTGAGCAGGAGAAAATAACTAATGAATACCTAATTCCGACCTGATACCAAAATTTAGTATTGACCAGCATTACATAAGAGGTATAAAACTAAAGAATAATACAAAAAAAAATATATGCAAAATGCTTTGTAAATAACAAAAATTGATATTTGGATACCAAAAGAATACCTGCGAAGTGTTGTTTTGGTATTGCATTATCATAATTTGGAATTGGAATGGTATTTTGGGAACATTTTTTTGTTATTAATATTTGGTATTTCAGGCCCATCCATACCAATTTAAGTTATCGATATATTCGTTCCTGCTCGGGTAATGGGTTGCCTCTTCCGAAGGACAATGACCTCGGCTGGGGGTGTACCCAGTTAGAGCAAGAAGGGGTGTGTCATCTATCTGGGTTTTATTCTATTGAGCAGTTCTGTGAAATCCACCTTCAAATTTTCCATGAGGAAGTTAAAAAAAAAAACGAACAAAAACCTTAATTAAAAATTAAAACGCACAGCCAAAATCATAGCCTAAACCAAATTACTATACAAACCGCAAAAAATCAAATCAATACCCGCACAGTAGCTTCTCCCAGCTTCCGATGAACGAGTTTCTTTTCAGTTTGTTGCAGAAGCGTATATATTTTTTCGCTCTTTTTCTTCAAAATCCCTGAAACAAAAGTGAATTGAAAAGAATTTCGCCACCGCGCCAAAGTGTGCAAGGAGCATTGCGAGGCAGCGGCGGCATTAAGCCGGTGAAACAGTTACCAACCCAATGAAGGATTTCGTTTTGTCTTCAATGCCCGTTCCTCCGTCGAACAACACTCGGGGCCCATACTGGTGGTAAACTATTGTTTTCGCACAACCGGAAGTGGTATTTGCGGTTATATTTTTTTCCTCCATCTTGCCTGTCTTAGTTTTGTTCTTATCTGGGCATTAAAAAGAAAGAACTGCACCACGACAGAAACCCGTTCCGCACACTTATTGCATTCACTCTGTATTGTTTGCGCTCCTTCCAGTTGGGTTCTGTCCCTGTTTCCGCCGGAACATTTCCCACCCTTTTGTCTCAGTTCTCCGTTAGAAAGTTGGCGTGAGAGAGCAGAAAAAATGCTAAAATTGTATGGAGGAAATCCACGCCAACTAACGAATCGATTTTACTTTACCGTCTCCGAATTCCATAAAAATTTCCCATAATAGTTCGCTAGGGGCAACGAAGCAAGTTTGAGCTGGAAATCGGCCATTTTGACTATCGCCTAATATTTAACACTGGTAGATTTGATATTTTTCAACAAATCATTGCACAAAAATGGCTCATCCTTTCGAAATGACGTATAAGACAATGCTGGAAACTGGATTGTCGTTTCAGAAAAAATAAACAAAATAAAAACTGTACACACTACAAACCATTTTTTATTAAAAAGACAAAAACGGTTTAAAACATCAGTAACAAAAAAAACTAGATTTTAAAAACTTTTTTGAAAGCTTATCGGAAATGCTAACTTTTCACAATGGACACACAAATGCTTTAAGTAAAATGTTTGAACTATTTTTTCACATGTTTTGTTTGTTTCTGATGCAGAAAACTTTTTTTATGATTCACATTATTGGTGCACAAATTACATATATAACTATTACGTGAAGACAACGTTCATATATTTTAATACAAGTTAATGTTCTTAGTGATTTTATGGAGGTTGAAAGTGGTGAATATTGGGAATAAACTTTATTTTCCTGTATTTCTTATAATGGTGCAAAGGGTTATTCTTAGTAGGAAACCAATTCTAAACTAACCATGACATAACGGAATGTTCTACGATTTTGGTAAATTCTAAAGTAAACTCAATATAATTGGTGATGAGCTTTCAAAAAACATTTGATTCCAAATCTAAATAATTAACTTATTTGCTTTTGAAGTTTTATTTTTTTTTAAATTTGTTGTCAATTTTTTTTTTGATATTTTACAAGTGAGTATTTACGTCGTAGGATTGCGTCTTTCGGCAACATATTGGGGGTGTAATTAAAAAAAAACTAGAATCGACCGCGTTACGAAAAGTGGTCAGGTTTTGTCCACTTATAACTCTGTCAAAAGCGCACGAATTTTAATTCTAAACAAGTCAATCGAATGGAAATTTGTCCACAAATCTGCTAAAATGAACAATTTATCAATTTACAACCCAAGTAACACTTGCAACATCGTTCATGAAAAATGTAACAAATCCGAGTTGTAAATAAGTTACATATTGATTGCTTCGAACACATCTTGTTTCAAACTCGGTGTATTGTTGTTTGTGAAGTATTCAACCTTTCTGACAGGCACTTGTTATCTTGAATATATTGCATAGTATTGCATGTGGGCCTGTTTATAATACATTTATAACTGATTGAATTTGGAGAAAACTTGCTAGCCTTATATACAACATGTTTATATATGTCAGTTTTAGAACCATGAGCAACCTGTAACTTATTTATAACATTTTATTAATAAGCTATATTTCAGTTCTACTCATGCTTCCAAATAAAACATATGAAAACATGATGTACATAAGACTAGGAAGTTTTCATCAAATACAATCAGTTATAAATGTGTTATAAACAAGTTATTGAGAGTTGCAATACCGAAGTATAAATTCTATACATGATACAAGTAATGTTCTTGTTTTTCGTGTTATAAACATGTTTTGATAACAATTATTTCATTTCTAGATGTTTTCAACAAATTGCACTGCAATATGGCTGACCGAAGAAGCAAATTATAGAATGAAAAAAAAAAACTTTCAGTTGTGCTTTCACGTTAAAAAAAAGGTTGAAATTCTGTTTGTTTTGCTAAAAATGTGATGTTTTCGAAATTGGGAAATTTTATACAGTTTTTTTTTGTGCCATTCAATTTATTGCAAAAAGCTTTTACTAAGAGTCAATGAGTTTTGTCGAATGTAAAGATTCACCATAAATTTTCAACCGCGCAAAAGTTGTTGAGTACGGAATCTCGGTTTATACACTTTATTCGCACAATAAAATTAATAATGATGATGGAAAAATGAACAAATGCCATTCGTTGGAAGGATTGAATCCATTTAGAACATCTTCAAAACAGTAGTTGCGTTATAGTCATACATTAAAGGGTGATACGGTCAAAATTTGGTCAAGGGAAAACGCGTGTAAATCGGTGAAATCGTTTATTTAAAAAATCAAATTAAATTTCTTTTTCAAGTTCAATTAGTATAAAATTCAGGAAAAATATTCAGTTAGGCTTCCGCTTTTTCAAATCCGAATTTCCGGGCCTTACGCTTGACCCCTGCCATCAGATTTTGTACAGCCACCTTGTCCACCTTCTTCGCCGCAGAAAGCCAGTTTGCCTTGAACTGCTGCTCGCCCTTAGCAGTTTTTTTGGTCTTCTTTAGGTTCCGCTTGACAATAGCCCAGTATTTCTCAATTGGGCGGAGCTCTGGCGTGTTGGGAGGGTTCTTGTCCTTGGGAACCACCTGCACGTTGTTGGCGGCG
This sequence comes from Ochlerotatus camptorhynchus, assembly GCF_037179485.1. NCBI lineage: Eukaryota > Metazoa > Arthropoda > Insecta > Diptera > Culicidae > Ochlerotatus > Ochlerotatus camptorhynchus. Next base: position 2,018,724 of record NW_027040808.1, read on the forward strand.
TACCACTCCAAGGCCTTTTTACCGTAATGGCAAGATGCCAAATCCGGCCAAAACAGTACGGAACAACCGTGTTTCTTCAGGAAAGGCAGCAGACGTTTATTCAAACACTCTTTCACGTAAATTTCTTGGTTGACAGTCCCGGAAGCTATGAAAATGCTGCTTTTCAAGCCACAGGTACAAATGGCTTGCCAAACCAGATATTTCTTTGCGAACTTTGACAGTTTCATGTGCTTGAAAACATCTGCTACCTTTCCCCTTCCTTTTGCTGTATAAAACTCCTGTCCCGAAAGCTGCTTGTAGTCGGCTTTGACGTAGGTTTCGTCGTCCATTACCACGCAGTCAAACTTCGTCAGCATCGTCGTGTACAGCCTCCGGGATCGCGCTTTGGCCGTCGTATTTTGTTTATCATCGCGATTTGGAGTCACTACCTTCTTGTAAGTCGATAGTCCGGCTCGTTTTTTGGCTCGATGCACGGTTGTAGACTATACACCCAGCTTATTTGCGGCATCTCGGAGAGAGAGGTTAGGGTTTCGCTTGAAACTACCGGCAACTCTCTTTGTCGTCTCAGCGGCTTCCGGTTTTCGATTTCCCCCCGATCCAGACTTCCTGGCTGTCGACAAACGTTCCCCAAACACTTTAGTTACATTTGTAACGGTTGATTTGGCAACTTTTAGCGATTTTGCCAACTTTGCGTGCGAGTAGCTCGGATTTTCGCGATGCGCGAGCAAAATTTTGATACGCTGCTCTTCTTGCTTGGACGGCATTTTGACAACTGAAGAGTGAATTCCAAAATCAAAATAGGAGCAACATTCTACACACACACACCTTCAAAATGAGGGGTGTTCAGGTTTTTTAAATGCAAAATTGAAAGAAATACGTCAAGTTGATATTGACCAAATTTTGACCGTATCACCCTTTAGAAAAAGCACAAATATCTCGAATCTATATGATTGTTCGCAAATATCTCGCGATTGGAAAATGTTAGCAAGAAATTCCTCCAATCAGTTTTCGCACTTTTTATTACATGAATAAACCAAAAAGGCCATGCGTTTTGAGTGATGGAAGATAGTGGTTCATGCTATGATTTTTGAAAAAATTCGAAAGCGCCATTTTGGACGAGAGTCAAAATGGCCGCATTCCAGCTCAAACTTGATTCATGGAATTCTGAGATGTAACATTTGGAATTTGTTTGTTGTTTCGCTATTTGGCGTGGAATTGCTCTGTACTATGCCATTCACAGGAGCAACGCGCACCACCCGCTCGAGGGTGCATTTTGGACAAGCTGTGGAAATGTGTACTGTAGAAAGGCGTTTCACCACTGTTTGTGTGCACGTTTCATCTCCCTTGCAAGTTGGACTTCCTCGGATGGTGAATGACAGTTCGAAAGGGTATCCAGAGGGTTTTTTTTTCATGTGAATGAGATAAGAAGGGTTGTTGTGCTAAAACGAAAATCAGAGGTTGGTGGTGCTGTAGACAAGTACACAAGTACTTATTCCGATAGCTGGCAGTGCACGAACCAGGCAATCAGCAAGATTTCAGGAGTCATTTGTAATTGACGAATAACTTCGGGGAGCTCTGCTAATGTTGCCAACTTGGCCAGTTAGTATTTTGGTGCGAGAACGATGCTTCCTACTCCTGACGGTTTAATGTGATCTGATTGCTTTGCTTCGAACGTACACAGTTCAAAAAAGTAGTTATTAATTTCTGTCACTATGATGCGCATAAAGAGAGCGTCACATATAATCAGTGTCTGTTTTTTATCATTTACCATCACATGCAAGGAGTAGCGCTTCAACCCATCGTAGATGAATTGGGTTTGTTTTGAAAATCGTTACGCACAATCGCAATCAACAATTGAATTCATTACACATCAACGAATATGCTTTTTTGATATCGACCAGTCACAAAGTGCTTGGTTATCAAACCCAAAACTGTTAAAATCAGAACCGATCTTCAAAAAAAAAAATAGATAAAAGCAAAATAATCAAATTTATTTTGGGCCAAACTTCAATAACATATGAGGTGATAGCAGGGATTAAATCAACCAAGAATATGAAGGCCGCTGGTGTCGATGAAGCGGTCAACCGCAAGTTGAACAACTTGACTGTCGACTTCTTCTAGCACCTTGCAGCAGTCTTCAATAAGTGTTTGATGCTAGGCTTCTTACCTGCATGCTGGAAGATAGCCAAAGTGATTCGAATACACAAGCCTGGCAAAGATCCTACCAGTGCCAAAAGCTATCACCCATCAGCCTCTTGTCCTCCATCTAGATGCTATTCGAACTGTTGATACTCAGCCGTATGCTGGTGTTTTCAAATGATAATAACATCTTTCTCAAAGAGCAATTCGGGTTTAGGAAAGGCCACTATACCATACACTAACTCGCACAAGGAACAAGTCCGTTTCCAATACAACTTCCATGGCATTGTTGGACGTCAAGGAGGCGTTTGACAATGTCTGGCATGATGAGCTAGTGTACAAGCTATACAACTTCCCGATCCTCCTTGTCAAGATCATCAAAAACTACTTGTCGGGCAGATCATTCCACCTTTCCTTAAACAATTCACTTTCTGATACGTTCAACGCTGATGCTGGGGTTCCCCAGGGTAGCCTCCTTAGTCCTATCCTCTTCAACATCTTCACGTCAGATGTTCCTCCCCTTCCTAGAGGTGGTACGTTGTCAATGTTTGCGGATGACACTGCCATTATCTATAAGGGGGATTCGTGCTCCAACGAGAAAACTCCAATCAGGCCTGGATGTTTTGTCCGACTATTTCAAAAGCTGAAATATTTGTATCAATGCAGCTAAAACACACTATTTCATGCACTCCAATTCACCTAGGTTGTCCCGCCTGGTTACTTAAAAGCTCACCTTGATAATACTCCCATTGAATAGTCAAGAGAAGTCATCTACTTTGGTCTCACCCTCTTGATAGCAAGTTGTTGTTCCGTTCCCATGTGAACAAATCATCCACCAAGTGCAACATCTTGATTAGGTCGCTCTATCCACTTATCAACAGAAAGTCCACCCTTTCCATAAAAACAAGCTTGCCGTCAACAAGCAAATCATCCTCCCCGCCATTGAGTATAGAACACCAATATGGGAAAGCTGTTATTACATGTTTCCCGACTGGGTAGAGCATGACCACCGTATAACAGCCAAAACCAGAACACAAATCGGCAATTGCACCAACAAATCAGAAACAGGTGTTGATTCTCTTTATGAGCGGATTTATTAACACTTTTCTTCACCCCACATTCCTCTATATCTATCTCCTAACTCTTCCTCTTATGCTTACTCTTCTTCTCTCCCTAATAACTACATACCACTGCCTTCATAATGTTGTTCTTCGGCGTCGTTTGACGTCCACCCACAAAGTATTCCGGAACGTACTCACTCTTCTTCACTCCTACTGCTCGCCATTGGCTCGCTGCTGCCGTGACCCAAGAGCGTACACGTCCTTCAACGGCGCGGGAAAGGTTCCAGGCTACCAGCTATTGCCTTCCAGCGACCCACCAAATCAGTGCATCGTACCGCAAATCTTCGTGACACGCCGTGATCGCAAGTTTGCCTATCGCCTACTTCACTTGCCGACTGCGTTATTCGTCGAGGCTTCTCGACGCCCAGTTATCGCCACGCCACAATCGCTCAAGGCGAAACGAATCCGAAGCCGGAGCAAAAGTCCAAACGAAAACGTCGGAAAAGAAAACTCCAATAAAAAACAAAAAGGGATCCTGTGTTAGGGAAGCGGTTTTAGTTTGGGATCGATTTTAGAATCGTATTGCACTTATGCTGGGTTTAGACTAGGCAAGTCAAATGATCAACTCAGTTGAATTCAATTGGCTTGAAAAGTTGAGCCTGGTTCAACTTTTTTCAATTCAAGTGAGTTGATCAAGTCAGTTGAATGGCATGGTTTACACGTTCAATTTGCGTTCAAGTCAGTTGCATTCAACTGAGTTGATCAATTGACTTGCCCTGTTACCCAGCTTTACGGTTTTATTCGATCCCTTTTGTGCTTCGAGCCTGCCTGCTCGATCGATACTACGGCCTCGTGTTTGGCCTCTGACTAGCTTAGCTTCCGGCTGCGTTGGATCCTATCCCAAAAAGCAGGGTTAACACAGGTCTTGCATCAAAAGCTATCTCTAGTTACCTGCCCTTTCTCCGCAGTTCGTTCAAATAGAACCGATTGGTACCCGGTGTTCTTCCTCGGTGCAGTTTTACAGGTGTGAATTGCGAACGTCTAGTGGATGGCCTTTTCTTCCGTAAGCTGGGTCTGCTGCATGCTACCGAAAGTGAAAGGTTGGTTTCACGTAGAACCGACCAATGCCGAGAGATTTACCTGACAAGCGAATGGCGGAAATCAGGATCGCTTGCGCCGCTTTTGTTATAGCTTCACCACGGATCCATCCGCCGGGTGGCGTGGGTTTTTCTCCGTACACTTTGTCTAACCAGCGAACTGATCGACTATGTTCTCAAACCGACAAGCAGGAAATGAAGTCTGCTGTTCCCTTGGCAGTAAGGAAGCGCACTCCGAATGAAAAGATTTTTCCGGTACTCTGAACCACGCCGTTTGCGTGTCAGTCGAACGATGTCACTCTTTGTTCTCATCGTGCTGCTGGCGAGGGTCTGCTTTGGGCGTGCCTTGTTTGTGTGTGTGCGGTGTGAAGAATCCAATGCGATGATGTGGCAGCTTGCGTGTGGTGCACAGCATAAACGGTGTTGTCGTGAGGACGCTCGTTTTCTCACAGTGGGTTCGACGGCAATCGATGGCGAAAAGTTTACGGCGAGATTGATTGGTTGTTGTGTTTTTGCATATCAATAATGATTCTAATAACATAATATTTACAAACGTAACACTGTGCTAAGTACCATCACCTCAAACTCCAAAGGATCCAGAACAAGATCCTGAGGATGATCCTCAAGAGTCCCCTGTGGACTCGAAATTCTGAGATCCACCGCCTGGCTGGTCTTCAGACACTGGAAGAGTGGAGAACACTCATCCTCGAAAGGTTCAGAGACGCCTGTCTGAGATCAAATGATGAGATCATACGCCAAAGGTATATAACTGTGAATAATTTAACAGTTATACGCTTAGAAATACCTAATCTTACACGTCACGGAATATATCTTTAACATAAAGGATGAGACGTAAACAAACATGTCATGTAACATTAAGTGCTCCGAGACTGAATAGTTCGAAAGCAAGTTTGATTGAGCAGAATTTCGCGTCTGTTATGACTCAATTTTACGTCCAAATTGCCGCACGTATATGTAAGTCTCAGAGCTCATAAATAAAGTTCTGCCGTGTGAGAACTGCAACATTAATTCGTGTAGCCGTGGCCGAGGCTGGAAATCTCGGTCTGGACGTCAAAGCCGAATCCAAGTTGGGCAGATTCAGGACCAGCTCCGTACGAAAGCGTCACCCACCTGAGGACTTCCAAGGTGAAATTCTTCACCCCGACCAGTTTTGTAAGCGGTCACCGTAGTCGACACATTTTCTGTAATAATCGACTGCTCTTGCCACTTGCAAAACAAGCTATCAAATTACAGTACCAAACTAAAATGTCATATTACAGGCTTTGTCATACGACACTGTTGCCGAAGACCGTCAAGAATGTATGTATTTTAGATTATCTCATAATAAGTGCTGCTGATGTTGTGCTTGTGTGAATTCTGAAAGTAATAAGCAACAATGTCGTAGTAATGACATTTCTGATCAGATATGATTAAATTTACACCAAATTGAGGAATTAGAATGAAATCACACATGTCATATTAGACTGGCCAACAAAAATAAGAGTTCTCATTTTCCATTGGTCAACCCTTAGATTTGTGCTTTTAGGTGAGAAAACCATTCTCTGAAAGTTTTAGCTCACTTGGTTGTAGGATGAGCTGGCGCTTTTAGTTTGAATGTTGTATGGGAAATTTGGATAAAATACATGGAAAAATGACACTCCTACACTCTATCGACCATAAAAAGATTTCCTCATTCTCGATTTGATTCAGATTTTCAAAACTTATAGTTCACTTAATGAGTAACAACTTTGCTGAAGATTACATGAATCCAGTTAGTTTTATTGAGATATTCCCATGAGCATTTTGTATAGGAAAATTTCAACAAAATTTCCTATATGAACATTAAATTAAAAGCGCTAGCCCATGTTGCGTTAAAAAGTGCTGAAATCAGATAATGGTTATCGCATCAAAATACACGAGTCACATGTACCCGTCAACCCTGAGCCACCAAATAGCGACGATGAACAGGACAACCCGGAGCTCGTGGAGGAGGCAACTGAAGAAGCAAGAACGAATTACGATTCCGACGAAAGAATTGGCAGACACAGGGTGTCAAGGCTTGAGTCAAACGCGTCGAGTGAGTCCGTCCAGCCGGTGGCCGAAACCCCGGAAATCAGAAACGACGACACCAACGTGAACTCGGAAAACGCGAGCATGACTCTTCTTGAACCCGACGGCAGGAAAAAACTCAAAGAAACGAGCGAACGGTTCCAAAGAGTGGAAAATGTTCTTGCTGAAATGACGAAAGCTTTGAGTTTCTTTCAAACAAAGGTCCCTATTTACCAGGATACCGATCAAAATTGGAGTAGGCCTGCCGTCCTCAGAAACCCGTCCGATACCATCGCACCGAGTATTTGCTGGGATAACATAAAGTCATTTCCCAGCGGAGTTCCTGCCAACAAAATGTGGGAGGAGTGGAACCGCTACATCGAAAATTTCGAAATCGTGGCAACACTCAGCAATGCTAATGACCCCGCTCGGAGATCGCAGCTGCTGTCCCTTTCAATCGGGAACGAACTGCAGGGGATCATAAGGCCTAGCTTAACCGACATTAACTGCTACCATACCTGCGTGGCGAATATCAGAAACTACTTCCAGTCAATGACTGACACGGCGGCTGAAAATGAGGCTTTCTCAAACATGAAGCAAGAGAAAGCCAAGTCCGCGATTGCATTCCACTCCCGCCTAGTGGCAAAAGTTCGGTTATGCCGATACAACCCCGACGATCAAGACAGGTTTGTACGCTCACAGCTCCTAAAGGTTTTGAGGAACAAAGAGGCAGCTATGACATACGGGCACGATACGAACTATATAGTTCAAGCAGTCATTAGGGACGAAGCCTTTGAAGCGGAGACACCGGTGAACGACCAATCGGAAGCGTATGCAGTCAATCGTTGGAATCACACATCTTCGAATCGCGAAGCAAATGGAATACGCATAAGATCGGACGAATGGGATGGCAGGCCGCAGAAAAAGCGACATCGACTAGACCGCCGAGATCTACAGGACCGAGGTCGTCGCACAGACGTGCTCTTACAGGAACCAACGCTGGGCGATTCCCAAATCGACCTAGCGGAAACTCACAGTTTTGTAGTGGGATGTGGTGGAAAATGGTAGAAAATTGTAATTTTGGGGCTAAAAAATATACTTTTGGAGCAAAATCAATAGTAATTCAACTATTTGGTGATCTAGTGTGCTATGATATTCATCAAATTTATGTGTATGTGTTTTGAACAATTTTCTAGAACATTTCAAACCAGTAGAAGCTTAGAGAAATTAATTATTAAGAAGAAACTTTTATTAAGAGGATATCCACCAAAAACGTTTCATATTTCAATGAGATGAAAAATTAGCCACCTAGTGTTTTCAGCAAACTTTCTTTTTTTATATATTTTCTAAAACTATGCCGAAAACACCGATCCTGAATATGGAATTTTTAGAAAAATAAATTTTGAATCTCACTTTTAGGAGGATTAATCATTGATTTGTCGATATCAAAAGAAGGGCCTTTTTATATCCAGAAGCTTTCCTGAAGACACTACTAGTCTAAAATGCAAGATTTACGACATAATGCTTTTTGGCCGTCTTTTCACAGTTCTACCACTGTGCGCATACGACATCGAAGCGAGTGTTGTAAAAAACGTCAACAGTTTCAACCAGCGTTGCCAGTATTCCAGATTTATCTGGATTTTCTAGATTTTCAGTCGTCTTGCCAGACACACAGACACATCACGTTTATTTCCAGATTTTTAAAATATGTTCCAGATTTTCCCAGATTTTTAAAATATGTTGCTTTGAAAATATCACTAATATTGATTTACCGTTTATTTTTCCAAAAATAAAAAAAGCCAAAACTGTGACTTAACTTATAAAAGGCCATCCCTGTTTCCTTTGTACACTATTGCAGCATCGTACATGGAATTGTTACACCATGTTTGCTGCAAAAGTGCTATATCATGATCATTATTTTATGTTTTGTGGGAGCTGAAATTTGAGCCACTGAAGATTGAAATGATCATCACATCTGTCAGAAATAAAAATTTGTAACGATTTACCATAAAAATTGGTGTAAGAAAACGGAAATAACGTTTGGAATTATTTTTGTTGGTTCTTCTACCATGAAAATTTGATAAGTTCCAAGATCGCAACAAATTTCAGTATTTCGAGGCATGTAGACATTTTAAAAATTTTGAAACTTAGAGCAATCAAAAAAATGAGCCTTGGAAAAAAAAAGCATGGCTTTAGAATCTTGAAAAATTTTCGGGATCCTGGCACCAAGCCTGGCACTTTGAAGTATGTTGGAGAGATTTTTGAGGATAATTAATAAGATTTTTAAAGGAGAATTTAAAAGGCATTTGATCATTCCTAGCATTTTTGTAGTATCTTAGAATTCTGAGTTTCTTTAGAATTTTCAATTACTTTAGAATTCTGGATTGCCTTAGGTTTTCTGAATTTTATGTTTATTCTGAAAAGAGTTGATAGGGAAGTGTAAGGTGAATTCCTTGTGAATTTAAAGGAGCATCCCAAGAAATTCTGAGCAGGCTTGATGGAGCCTCACTCGCGAGTTTGAAATGAGCCGAGCGTAGCATTTTTTCTGATGAGTAGAATATCTACTGCCAAATCATTCCACTAAGCTTCAGAGCTGCCATTCATGTTCACTCTGGGTGAACTCTGAGCTTCTTGCGTCGAACAAAAAAGTCATCCGCAGTCGTCTTGAAAAGTGCACCTCACGTCAAATTTTCCTCTCACTGTAGTCCACTCTCCCTCTCTCTCTCGAGGAGTTTTGGTTTACTTCTTCCATATTCCTGCCGCTTCTCACTCGAGATAAGGCAGGGTAAGAGTGTTTTAAAACCTCCAGTGAGTTTGAGGAGTTTCGGCAAGCCTGATTCTGAGTAGAATTCCATCGTAACTCACATGATAATAGCATGGAGAGGAGATTGTGTGGAGAAAGCGAATAGAACAGTTGTAAGGAAATCTGAAAATAATATAATGGGTATGGTGAAGAGAATCCATAAGGGAATCGTTAAGATAATTTCAATGGAATTCTGACGAATGTTTCTATGACATTCCGTGATTAATTATAATCAAATGTTGACGAATTTAAAATGAATTCTAAGAGAAGAAACTCAAAAAAGGGTGTACCAAGGAATTTATGCAGAATATTCCAAGTGAATTTCGTAAAGAATAATGAATAATGGGAATTATTACCAGTTTGAGGGAATTATGGAATTCTAGAGTGATTTCTAAGAAATTTCTATAGGAACTCTTGAAAAAATGTCGTAGATATCCTGTGAAGAGTTCAAAGGAAATTTAGATTTGCAAACATTTCCATGAACTGTGACTTCCATTTGAGTTAAATAGTAAATCGATTTTTTGGCATCGTGGATTAATCATGATTATGTTGACGTAGTGGTTATGGTTAGTGGAGTTACCCGTAGTTTAGGTAAATTGTGTGAGTGTCACGAAGTAAGGATTTGATTTGTTCGGGACCTAACACCGCTGTGACCAGTAATTTGATCTATTGTATCCCGTGTGCTTTTTTATGGTTATGGTACATCAATTTGATTTCAATAGCATTATTGTCGCTACAGTTGAAAACTGAAAAAACCCACTAGCGAAAAACGATTTTACTCTCTTTCTAAACGTCATACATAGCGTCGGAAGAAGTGCGCTTCAATTGCACAATCATACGCTATAATGCGTTCTAGTTCCGATACTATGTGTAACGTATAAATCTAGAGAAAAATGAATTTTCCGTGGTGGGTCATTCCACTTTTCAACTGTAGCAACAATATTTATAATAGGATTTTAAAGATTTTTCCAGATTTTATATTCTAACTTGAATAGATTTCCTTAAAAATTACCTGGCAACGGTGGTTTCAACCACTGCCCACGACATTCCCGATGAGAAACCGTTCAAGGTCATCGACCCGAAGCTTACCGAAGCTGAAATCAGAGACCGGTACAAGCATGCCCCAAATGCTTTCAGTAGGGACGTTTTCGCATATGAGCTAGCCCATGGCTAAAAATCTCCTCAATAAAGTTTAAAAAAATCTGTAGGGACGTAATAAAAGTGAGCATTTCAATATTTGGACGAAATAACAAAATAAGAAGAAGCAGCATAACTAATAGATACATTTTCAAGAGTTAGGGTCACTTGCCCCGGATTCCATCCAGTCACTCATTCTTTGATGACCATGTAGAAGCGGATCACTTATAAGCATCCATTTTACAGCAACCGCATAATGAAGATTTTCTTCTACTTCAGGCAGCCATAACAGTCAAAATCGTTCACTTCAAATGTTACACTTTGTATAAGTTGAAAATATGGGAGAACTATTTTCGGACACCCAATAAAACCGTCCTGAAGCTGTGCAAACATTCTCCAAATCCACTCGTGCCCGGCTCCAATCGCATCCTCCTAGCGAAGATATATTTACATTACCATCATTGCCAGTGCGCCACCCGGAGACTATATATGGCACAGGCATACCGAAGCGTGCAGCACACGAAAAAATGCACTTAGAACGATAAAAACATTATTAAAGTTAGTCTCGAGAGCATTAAACACTATATTAGCATTGCGTTTGCGGAGGGATAACGACTGCTATATACGTTATGGACGACGACCGCGGCGTGGTGGTGGAGCAAAATCTAGCGTTCGTTCGGTCTTTCGTTCGTTCCTTCATTCGATAGTTTGCATACACCCGCCGATACTACATCGTTGCAGCTCGGCATCTACAGTGGAACTCGCATTGCACCCCACTCAGGGCCCCCCGATGATGGTGGTGGTGGCGGTGGTGGTAATGCGCATACATCAGACCGTTTGTGTGCAATCCCAAAGCAAGGCACTCACCATGGCAGTGCTTCCGTGAAAATCCTGGCAGCTTTTGGGCAGCCGAATGGAAATGAGTTTTTTTTCGTCATTCACTCGAAATTGGAGCTTGGATGCGGGAATATTTTTTTAAATTGGTCGCATAATTTGCTGTCTGATGGGTCCCCTTAGAGCCCTGGTTATTTGCAGCGGAAGTTTCCATTGCTATGGGACAAATGGGTAAAATGTCAGAGAGAGAGAGAGAGAGAGAGTGAAAAAAAGAAGGTATTAGGTAAACAAAAAAAAATACAAACACAGCGATACAAATAACGACACAGATTTGCATTGCTGGTAAATATGGAAAAAGGGTATGGTTTTGGCAAAAGTTGAAATTGACTTTTTACTTTGAGAGCTGATGCAAAATGCGCAAGATACATAATTGAGACTGTTGGCTGTCACTAAGGCATCCTAGAATGTGTGTCGCAAAAGAAAAACAGTAAGTATGTACATTTCCCCTATGTGCAATCATTTCAGTTGAAAATGTTGTTGCTTTTGGAGGCGATAGGTTTGCCTATCAATTTAACGAAATTTTAACCGATTTCATTATCCACTCTCACCGACCAGCGGCGAGGCAGTTGTGGAGAAAATGAAATAATTCCTACCAAAGACAAACAAATTAAAAATAAACTCCCCGTCGGCACATCTCACGTGCGACGCATTCCAAACCCGTCATTATTTTTCCCCCGTTCGTTCCGAATTAACACTGATCCATCTATCGCAATCAGAATCTCAATTAAGTTCCCGGTGAATCAGCCAACTTAATTGGAAAACTCATCACCGAAGTACGGAAAAAAGAGTGCAGTACTGTTATTTTTTGCAGTCTCGGATCAGATAGGTCAACAACATCGGTTGGTAGCGTGCCAATACGAGATGAAATTGGAAACGCACACACTTTATTTATCAATTACAGTTCTTTTATTCGGATTTGCTATCTTTTTTTGGTAGGTGACTCAGCGGTGGTTATTTTTCGCGCTATAGGTGAAAAGGGCCTGTCTTTGCTGATCGATTTTCTTCACCACCCAAGCGGCACACTTTCGTCACGAAAATTTGCAACAACTTGATTATGGCTGAAATAAGTCGCATAAAAGCTACCACAACCGTTTCGCCACTAGGGCAATTTTTTTTTTCGTTCATTACGGCAACATGGATAAAGACACATTTTTTACTTTGCTAACAGCTCTGATTGATTGTGTATGCAGGAATTCGTGTTTTGTACGAAATTGACGCACCCCTTGGAGGAAGACAATGATCCGGCAGACCCCGACATTATCCAGGACTTGACGACTTCTCTACATCTGGGAGAGGCACTCGTTTTTTCTACAAAACTGACACACTCCATAGAGGAAGAAAATGACGAAGATCACGACACTTTGCAGAACGAAACAAATTCGGAACATGGATCAGGGGTAAATAATTTTTATAATAGTTTTATGAATGACCATCAACTTCTTCACCTAATCTTCAGACCAGTACAGAAATTTCGGTATTTTGCTAAAATGTTAACCGCATGAGAAGCGCCGGTAAAATGAATGAAATTAACAAAAATTTATTAAGTTCTACTTACTCTGGGATGATAGTGTGAGAAGTGAAGAAGTTTTTGGTAACAATTATAAAGTTTATAGAGACGACCGCAATTTTCAATGGTCTGGAAAAAAAAAATCGCTTAATTTAAAGAATTCGAACATGTATGGGTAAAAGCGCAAGTAGCAGACGAAACACATGTCTTTGCTTCGGTATATTTTCCTCCGAACAATGCTCATAAGGACACGTATGATAAGTTTTTTGGAAAAGCGGAAGAAATTTTGTCTAATTTACCCCCTGAAGTAAAAGTTCATATATATGGGGACTTTAACCAACGCAATGTTGACTTTATTTCTGATATGGGCAATGAAAGCATCTTACTTCCAGTCGTTGGGGAAAATGAAACACTCCGTTTCATTTTTGACAAAATTACAAATTTAGGACTCAATCAAATTAACCATGTGAAAAATCAACAAGATTGTTATTTAGACGTTTTATTAACAAATACTTATGAAGATTTCTGTGTGACTGAATCGTTAAGTCCCATATGGAGAAATGAAATGTTTCACACAGCAATAGAATATTTTCTATTCGTTCACATAAATGAAAGAACCAACGACTGCGAATTCGATGAACTTTTTGATTACAATTCAGCAAATTATGATAACATTAGAAATAGATTGAACATTGTCGATTGGCAAGCAATATTAAGAACTGCAGGAAATGTTGAATGTGCAGTTGACGTATTCTACAATGTGTTGCTTGAAATAATACTTGAAGAAGTGCCAACTAAAAGAAGAAGACGTCAGAGTAATGCAAAACATCTAGTTTGGTACAACAGGGAACTGAAAAATTTAAAAAATCGAAAGCAAAAAACGCACAAATTTTATAAAAAATATAATAGTGAAGAAACTTTGACATCCTATTTAGATATTTGTGATAAGTTTGGCCGTGAATATGGCATTTGAGTATAATTTAAAAACTGAACTTGAAATTAAATCTTGTCCTAGAAACTTCTTCAATTATGTGAAAACCAAATTAAAATCTGATAATTTTCCCTCAAAGATGCATTTGGACGATAGGATAGGTGAGAACTCGGATGATATATGCAATTTGTTTGCAAATTTCTTCCAAGAAATATATACTACGTTTTCAAAAGAGGACCGTGACCGTGAATATTTTGAATCTTATCCAGAATTTTCAAGTGACATCAGCGTAAGTCAAATCAAGGTGCATGATATCTTAAAGGGTTTAAACAATTTAGATGCATCTAAAAGTCCTGGCCCTGACGGTGTTCCGCCAGTTTTTATGAAACTTTAGCAATTGAACTTACTGCTCCATTATTTTGGATTTTCAATATGTCACTGGAATCCGGAAACTTCTCTAAATTATGGAAAAACTCGTTTTTAGTGCCTATCTTTAAATCGGGCGAAAAATCCGACATACGTAATTATCGTGGTATAGCTATTATCTCTTGCATTCCGAAACTTTTCGAGGCGATTGTAAATGAAAAACTCTTTCTTCAAATTAAAAACAGAATAACTACCATGCAACATGGCTTCTTTACAAGCCGTTCAACAACTACGAATTTGCTCGAATTAATTAATTATTCCTTGAATGCAATGGGTAACGGAAACATTGTAGAAGTGTTGCATACAGATTTCAGCAAAGCGTTTGATCGAATTGACATACCCATGCTTCTTTTTAAACTTCAAAAAATGGGAATTCATTACGCACTCCTCAAGTGGCTTGAATCATATTTAACTGACCGCCATCAATGGAAAGGAAAGACATCAAATCCCGGTTATGTCACTTCTGGAGTTCCTCAAGGCTCCCATTTAGGACCGCTTTTATTTATTCTCTTCGTCAATGATATATCTTTCATTATTAAGGAATTGAAAGTTTTAATCTATGCTGACGACAATAAACTTTTTTTGGAAATAAAATATGCCAAAGACATCATCACATTCAAAGAGGAAATTCAGATAGTCCATACTTGGTGCCAAAAAAGCCTGCTACAATTAAATTTAAAAAAATGTAAATCAATTACCATTAGTAGAAAACGAATCCTATTCGATATAGAAATCACTTTAGGAAACCAGATCGTAGAAAAGTGTGATAGAGTCAGGGATCTAGGTGTTATTTTGGACTCAAAACTTGCTTTCACCGATCATTATAACACAATTATTAACAGAGCTAACAACATGCTTGGTTTCATAAAACGTTTCTGCTACAACTTTCACGATCCTTATACGATAAAAACAGTGTACATAGCTTATGTAAGGTCGGTATTAGAATATTGCAGCATAGTTTGGTCTCCTTTTTCAATCACACATGAAGAAAGAAAAGAGTCCGTTCAAAAGCAGTTTCTATTGTATGCACTCTGCAAGTTAGGTTGGCCTGTATTTCCTCTGCCATCTTACACAGCTCAGTGTATGCTCATAAATATCGAAACATTCTTTCGTAAACGATATCGTATCACATCGAATTGATTCAATAGAACTATTGTCATCCTTAAATTTATATACACCATCTAGGCATTTACGAAATAGAAATATATTAGCTAGAAATCGTCATCGTACGAATTATGCCAAATTTGGACCCTTGAACCAAATGATGGAAACATATAATAAGCACTGCGATAACATTGACTTTACAATGACAAAAACCAAATTAAAGCAATATTTTAATTCCTCGCATAACGTCAACTAGAAGTAATGTTTTAACTTGTTCTCAAGACATATTATAAAAAAATATAAACAAAGACAAAATTGTAAACATAGCTCTTATGATAACAATTGTTAAACGGTCTACACTTATTGACGACAAATAAATAAATAAATAAATAAATAAATAAATACTTCCAAGAGCTTCTTAAAAGTTACTAGACGTTCTGAGATCTTTCAAAAAATCCCTAGAACTTTAGCTATGTTCTTATAATTTCTGAATACTTCTGTGAATTTCCAAGAACTTCCAAAAAGCTCTATGAACTGTCGAATATTTCCGAGCAGATGTGAGATCTTCCAAGATGTTCTGAAATATTCTGAGAACTTCTGAGAACATCCCTGATGTTCTGAGAAATTCTGAGAATTTCCGGGAACTTTCTCGAGCTTCCATAGATCAGACGTCCTCAGAACTTTTAGGAAATTTTCAAAACTTTTCTAAAGTTCTAAGACCTTTTGGATTTTTTTTTAGATATTTTCGAATGTGTATGGAAATTTACAGAACTTTTCAGAAGTTATCGAATTTGCGAAAACTTCCGAGAGAAATATTCTGAGAACTTCTGAGGTGATCTGAATAGTTTCGAAAACTTTCAGTACGAGTAAACAGTACATTCAAGAACTTTAGAGAAGTTTGAAAATTCCCGAGAAGTTCTGAGAACTTCGGAGAAATTCTGAGATCTTCCAAGAAGTTCTGTGGCCTTCCGAGAAATCCTGAGAATTTCCGAGAATTTTCAAGATTTTTCGAGATGCTCTGAGAACTTCCGAAAAGATTAGATAACTTTCGAGAAACTCAAAAGCCATATGTGTCCGTTTCCTTGATTCCTGTTGAGTAAAGTTGAATTCCGTTGTATGAGGATCTCGAGGCTCTCTGCATCATCCATTTTCCATTCGGTAGATACGGTTTATAAAATTGTGACGTTCTCCCTCGATAGTTGGTGGTCCTCTGTGAAGATGTGTTTTTCAACCTTTGTCAATCATACGTTAGGCCTTTTTTTCTCTTGCTATTTGGCCTTAATATCCTCCGCTATATGTTCTTTAAATCTAATTGCTAAAGTTCTCTTGGTTTGTCCTACATATACTTTGTAACAATGATTTCAGCATATTTCAGGCGAAGTTTAAAATGTGAAAAGTCTAAAAGACTGAATTTAATGTTACATTTCTCGTTCCTTTCTGTTATCCTGTAGAGTTCAAACATTAGGTTAGAAGAAGTTACGTGCGGTCAACTTTTTGTGTGTGCAAAGTGTATAGAAAGGTAAAGTGAATAATGTCTTTTGTGTTGAGAATTTGCTTAAATGTGTCGAACAGCCGTTTGACAGCTTTTTGTGCAGAATAGGTTTGTGTAGATTGGAGATTGCACCGTATCGCTTCTAGCGATACATGGCTTTGCTCGGCACACCGGTGCGGTGCCATGATAAAATTTCGCGCTCTCTAGACCCCACACAGCAAAAAAAAATGTAATATCGATCAACGTAATTCAAGCTGATGTATGAAATAATGATGTAATAGCAAAAAGCAGATACAATATTACATCAATACAGTGCCAACATTTCAAAGGGGCGTAATTGCTTTTGTAAACAATGACTTTAGCCGTCAATTTCTCGTGAATGAAATC
The DNA here is from genome assembly GCF_037179485.1 of Ochlerotatus camptorhynchus. Classification (NCBI taxonomy): domain Eukaryota; kingdom Metazoa; phylum Arthropoda; class Insecta; order Diptera; family Culicidae; genus Ochlerotatus; species Ochlerotatus camptorhynchus. Next base: position 2,035,751 of record NW_027040808.1, read on the forward strand.
TTACCTATGCAAAATAGCAATGCTAGCTGGTAGAGGAGACATTCATTTCATTTGTGAGCTTTTATTCGCGAGAAATCGACGGCTAAAGCCATTGTTTACAAATGCAATTACGCCCCTTTGAAATGTTGGCACTGAATAGATGTAATTTTGTTCGCAAAATCGATGTACATCGTACAACGTAATATTACACAACCGGCGGAATGACCTCTGTGCAGCTGTTTGGATGTAATATTCAACAACTTTTTTTTCTGTGCACGCTTCAACGTCAAAGCTCCCGGTTTGGGAAGAATCCGGAAGGGAGACACCGTTAACCTATTCTCCGACAGAGCGTTGGCCAAATCCGCCAGCATCCACCACGTGAACTAACGTGCTTCCGTGCATAACCCACGATCCCCTCGTCAACATCTGCGCCACCGGCAATCGGCGCTAGTATCAGTACCAATTCGAGGATTTGATTGGGAATTTCCGCACCATACCAGTCCGGGGTGCAATGCGCAACACCAACACCGATCAATAGAGTGCTTTTTTGCCGATCTCACTCCGACAAAGGGATCCTTCTATGCCGAAACGGTTGCAGTAGCGACGACAATAATTGGTACCGTGAGTAAACAAAATGCATGAAAATCTCCACACACAAAAACACATGAGCTCGATGACAAGTAACAGGATAGGCTAGCAATCGCTATAACCAGATCAGAAAACCACACACACGATTAGGGAGAGCTAGCAAACAAACAAACATATGGAAAAGAACAAGTATGATGTACAAACCTAGGTTAGGTACTCTAATAAATTATACAATGATTTCCATTATTTCTCCCTGAAATAAATGTTGTTTTCTTAAAGATTAAGCTTTCCATGTAATGTTAATTTTGGTTAACTAGGTTTTTCACATTTGGCGTCGTTTTATTTTTGCGTTATTTGTTGTGGTATTTTTTGTTAGCAGAATTTACTCCAGGTTGGACTGCCTGCTTAAGACTATTTGAAGCAGCCTCTATCTGTGAGTGAGGATCTCAATCCCTCATGGGATTTCAGTCTGCTGAATCGCCCTCAAACTAATTTTCTACCTTATCCATAAATTAAATGGACCCGTCTTAGGAAAGATTTCAGTAAAAATGCTTGTGTCTTCCTACTGCCTACCCTAAGGAATTTAATTCAAACAATTTAACCTTATCAAAATATATACAAATTTATACTAAATTCCTGATCGTTACAACATAAACCCGCACTGAGGTTGGGTTTCTTGCCGGGCAAATCAAACCGTGACGAGTGGTCCTCTTCGGAGGTGGCGCTTAAGCTACTCGTTTTGAGACAGGAAGCGTATTTAGTGATCGAAATCTCGCAGGTTGCGAGGCTTCCGTTACACAGTTTTAGAACAGCGGTTAGAATATTCTATAGGCAAACAAACAAAAATATAGATTTTTCCAATTAGAGGGTCTTTATCTTGATTCAGGCTCAAGCACTTTTTGCATTTGTGTGCGGCCGGCAGTGGTATTATGAAAGAAATTTGCTTACAATAATCCTTGATGTAATAATTTAAAGCAAGTTAAATCCGGGAGTTAGGAAGCGATAGCATGACTGTAGATTCAGCAACCCATTTCAGAATGCCTGATAATTCACGACCATTCCGAAGTTAGTTTCACATACATAGTTACCATATGAAAAATGGCAAACACACTTCCAGATTTCTTAATGTGATGTTTCGAAATCTGGCGCGTATTTAGTAATATATGGAAATATGCATTTATTACTAATTTATAAACAGATGGATAGCACCAAATTCCACCTCCGAAAAAATCTTCCGCGTTGCTTTTACAACCGAACACAACATTTTGAATCACATGCGAAGTTTTTCATTTGCACCGAATTTTTGCATAACACCTCATTCACGTGCATCCTCCGGAAGGCAGAACGCCAGCACCAATAAAATAAAAAAAAACACTGGTAAAACTCTTCTTGGGAGGGAGGCAAAGCACCAATAACAAGCGAAAAGAAAAATCGACCAACGCGACACAGCTACTCTGAACCAAATTCTTGTCCCAGAGTGTTCACGTTAATTACAATATCACTTAAAGCTTATTAGTAGGGGATAGATTTTAATTTACACTTATCCACACGCGAAATCTAATATTTTTTGACTTGGTCAATTTAAAAAAAAGCGCTCAAGCACTTTTTTGAATCTTCACCCAAAATAAAAAAAAAATGTTTTACCATATTTCCTGAGAAGGAATTATTTGCTCCTAAGACTTTGTCGTAGACGTAATTTTAATTGAAAGTAACCTTTTCATCGAACACACCATATTGAAATTTTTTAAAATTCAAAATGGCGTAATTTAAGATCAAATGTGAATGAATGATCATATCAAACACTTCTGCAATGTTTCATAAAAATTAGAAGAGGCCTCGTCAGGTCGAATCGTCAATTGACATGGAACAGCTCTATAACGTGGTTTACCCTACCACATGGACTAAGCAATGGCACATTTCCGCGACACCGTCGCGTGTGGGGTCAAGATTATCAGCTTAAATGTTCTCCCGCTGGAGACGACCTCCAGACCTACACTTAATTGTATACTGTTCAGAGATGGAATGGAATTTGAATTGAATTTGCCCATATGAAATCTCTGTCCAGTTCCACTTGAACTATTAGTGTGCATAAATGGTACTGAAAATGTTCAGTTATGGCGAAACTGTTATCTCACGTATTGATTGTTCAATACAAGCAAATACAGTGCATTTCTTGGCAGCCGCGCTGATATATGTACAATGCTTCTTTTCCTTCTCTATAACTTGGAAACCAATTATCTTAAAAACGCCTACAGCAAATCAAGTCCATCCAGCCGTTCCATTTTCTTAATCATGAATCAATTGCATCCTTTTGCCCACCGCCTGCATTAAACGACGCACAAGTTTCTTCAAAGAAATGGAAGATTGTGCGAAACGATTGAATCGATCCATTTGCTTAATTGCTGTAACTCAAAGAACAACTTTCTGCCATTGCTTCTGAGATTGCTCCAACATACCTCACCGGCACGGCATTCAGCTTCATCAGATAACCGAACTGAATGAAGTAGTTAGTATCGATAAATGTTCCCCTTTCTTCATTCGCTCCCCTTCGCGCCCTCTATTCTAAAAAACTGCTCCAGCAAAATTATGTATACATCTTCAATTGCTCGTTCCCCATTCAGGATGCGTTATAGCCCTGAAGCTTACAAAGTATTATCATAATCCAGGTGAAGCTCGTTTTGTACGGATCAGCTCAAAATTGATCCTCTGTCTTCCAAACCCCAAACATGATCTACCGAACGAGTCATACGTAAAAACCTGACGCAGTAACTTTTTATACATCTTCATTCAAAATTCTCAACCGTTTAATGATCCCCTTTTGCTCGGCGTAAATCGTTCATCCACTGTTCGGAATAAATTCAATTTTATACATTTTAAATGGTTATATATGATGGTACATTTATCCTCCTCCGCTTTCCGGATGCAGCGTGTACGTGTGCATTAAAGCGACGGGGGTATGAGAGGCTATCCATCGTAATCGCCGTCGTCGTCGTCGTCGTCGTCCACCAGCGGCACTCAATCGCCTCCGTGCATTTTCTGCTGGCTGTCCATCGCATTTCGGCTGCAACAAAAAAATGATCAAATATTTATCGATTTCCCATTAATATTCCTTATGTACTGGCAATAAATCGGACGATGTGAATTCCTTTCCCAAAAAAGCGACAAGCCTCCCCCTTCTAGGTTGACCTGCCCAAGAAAATCCGCATTTTGGATGGGAGGTGGACGGTTGGATCGGCTGACCGGGAAAAATCATTCGCCCAAAAACTCAATTTACGATCATATAGTTTTCACTCGTATACCTCCGTCTAGATGATGATGCTCTTGCCGGTCTGCAAATCCAAAGCAAAGTATACCATAATGTTAAAAATTCTTTCGGCTTCGGTCCTCTCTGCTCTATCATCGTAAAACCACAACACCCACACCGTCCACTAAGACATGCACGATTCAATGTCTGTGGCATTTCCTTCTAAATTCTGAGGGTTTAGGGTTCAGGACAAAAGCACCGTCAAGAAGCCGACTAAATAAAAAAAATATACGTGAAAATCCAAAGGATGCTAGGCCATGGAAGTCAGCAACTCTACTCTATACACTTTCCGGAAGATTGTTTCATAAGTAGAAACTCTTTGAAGCTATAAATACGTTGTTGACCTTTTTTCAGTTCACCGCTGCTGCACGTTTCGATCCCTGCGGTTATGTGTTGCTTATTTTCTAGCTCTTCTACCGAACATTGCAATTTCCTCCTACCTACCCTTCAGATGATCCACCGACTCGGAGTGGTTTAGTATCGGAATACACTATGGTGTCCCTCCGGGGCATCGACAAACCGAACGAACCAAGACAACGAATCATAAAACATGAAAACTGTCCAAAACCGTTAAGCTTGAGCAGGGTGGACCACCAGCCAGACGACCCCCCACCAGGAAGAGCAGCTTCCGTAGCGGGGTTTTGCAATACAGATGCACTCAACCAAATCGTAACTAGTTTACAAAAATCCAAACAATGTGCAGCGAAAAGCAAGTTCCCCACAGCAGGATGGCGAAAAAAAAAACGAAGAAAGGGGAATCATCATTTTACAAGAAATGTTTCTTTGCAACCATCAATTGAATAGGAATCTTTTGTTGAGAAGTTTTAAAGCATCCCAGCGGGAACAATGAGGTGCTTGAAGAGAACATTCCAGTTTTAGTGGCTTAACGCAGATGACCTCCTGCTTAGTAAATGGAACCATAAAGATGATGCTGGATTCATTAAAATGCAAAAATGACCTGCAACGTTATACTTCTATACAATCATTGGATGAATTATGTCAGCTTTTGACGGATAATGCCCAAGATGACCACTTTAACCTAATAATATGATCATTGCGGGATTAATAACAGATCCTGTCATTTGCCTAATTAGCTATTCAGTAAAATAAATGCTGGGTAGTATGGGACATGATGGCATTGTCTTTTACATTACCTTTGACCATCAGTGTTGGTGCCTTCCTGGGACAGCAGATACCAGATTTTTTTTCAGAAGTCTGCGAAAAATGTCTGTGAATTTCAGAAATGTCTGTGCTTGGGCTACATAACATAAGCAGAAGTTTTGCGTGTGACGCGAGGATGAGGGAGGGGGAGAGGGGGGGGGGTGGTTTTGAACCAGCTTTTAACGAATTGAAGACAGTCAAACTTTCCGAGGTTTTACAGGAAGTTGTTTTCTAAATGAGAAACATCTCGATGCACAAATGAAATTAGTACACGGAAAAAGTTTTATTTATTTGTCGTCAATCAGTGTAGACCGTTTTAAAATTGTTGTCTTAAGTGCTTTTCATGTAGGTGCCATTGGGAATGCTCATAATATTTTTTCCGTTAACAAAACCAATTATATCTATCTGAATTTCACATAACATTCATGTGATCACATGAGTTCTATATGATAAATCACTTAAATTTCATTTGACACATACGGCTCATGTGATTTCGTGGTGCAATTCCCAATTATGATATCACATGAAAGATATGTGAAATTCGAATGAATATTTTCCATTGGATATGTAATTTATTCTTTGAGTGTATGGTTCTGGAATGAGTACATTTTTCGTCCACTTTTCTCATATTCGAAAAGATTTAAAAAGGCTCCAAAAATTTTACTCAGTCTACAAGCAAACTACGTTTTCTAGAGATTGATGTGTTTCAGATCCCCATAGATTGCTAATTCAGTAAAACTCACTTACTTTTCTCGAGTGAGTGAAACCACTTTCATTTCGTTTAAACTGTTTTCCCATGTGACGCTATTGCATTTTATCCTGATCTCACTATAGACAGTGACTATAGACATTCAAGTTATAGACCGGTGAACGTGAGTTGACGTATCCAAACAAACCGTCACATCGTTTGTAAAATGTTCGTTTTGGATACAACATGGCAGCACATTGACAGGTCTACAGCTATCACCGTCTATAACAGTGTCAGCTCGTTCGTGTGGTAGATTTGAAAACGCACGAATTTCTAATGTGTTTTGTAAAATGCATCGCACGTGTAATTTGATTAAAGATGTAAAACAGTGTAACCAAATAAATTTTAGAATTTTCCCTTGATTACAAAAGTCTGTAAATATCTGTTAAAGAGCTTGAAAAGTCTGTAAATGTCTGTAACGAAAAAAAAGTCTGTGGAAAAATAAAAGTCTGTAAATTCACAGATGTGTCGGTAAATCTGGCATCTCTGGAGCGAGCCGAGAAAAAATAAAGTCATACGGAAGAGAAGTTTGCTCTGCCTAATTGTGGTGCTATTTTGAATTTGGTTAGCGGAAAATACGAATCTTCGGGAATGTGTTCGGGATACATATATTTATTTGGTGAGTACGTTCCAGTTGCATTTTTTATTTCATGATGATTTTTTGTATCGTAAAAAATATGTATTTGCTTATAAAGGGTTTTGCAAAAGGAATTTCCTAATTTTGACAGTTCATTGTTGAAGCTAAAAAGTGTCAAATTAGCAGCCATTTATTCAGTGTGTATTGCCAAATTACCAAGCAGAGGTCTAGCGTCCAATAGTACGTGCAAATGATAAAATTGTTTTATCAAAGTAAGTGTTCTTTGCGAGCTACGTTCCGAGCGCTTCGCTCATTCTATGGTCGCAATAATCGAACTACCGAGAGGACTATTCGCAATGTGGTGAACAAATTCGAGGAAACTGGTTCGGTGAACGCTCAATCACCACCCGTACGTCAACGGAACGCAAGGTCTGCCGAGAATATCGCCGCTGTACGCGAAAGTGAGTAGCAGAACCCGCGGCAGTCTATTCCGTGCCGCGCACAAATACTGGGCCTCTCGCAGGCTTTAACTTGGTGAATTCTGCGTCGGGACTTTGGTGTGCACTCATACAAGATCCAATTGACCCAGGAGCTCAAGCTTAACGATCATAGACAGAACCGTGTGTTCGCTGATTGGGTTTTGGAGCAGTTGGAAAAAGACCCCGATTTTGCCCGAACAATCTTCTTCAGCGACGAGGCCTATTTACTGGATGAACGGGTATGTGAACAAGCAGAATTGTCGAATTTGGGACAAGGCCAATCCACACTAGCTCCACCAAGTGGCAATGCATTCTCAGAAAGACACTGTTTGGTGTGTATTTTGGGCCGGAGTCGTCATCGGTCCGTACTTCTTCGAAAACGACGCTGGCGAGGCCATCACCGTCAATGGAGAGTGCTACAGGTCAATGATTACCGACTTCTAGGCCTAAAGAGGACAATATGGATGTGAAAGATATGTGATTCCAGAGATGAAAGTATAGAGTTGATAGTTTCGTTAGAGTACGGCAGTGTGAGAATTGTATATAGAGAGTAGAAAGCGAGCAAGGACAACTTTGAGGAAGGTACAAATCGGGTTGATCATCCTCTTTACCAAACTCTCCCGTTGGAGAGGGATGGTGAGGGGTATCAGTAGCAGCACCTACCCTACTCGTGTCTCCTTGAGATCGTCAAGTCGACGATGACAGGAGCACATACCGTGGTAGAGGTAGATCTCGAGATAGATGCCTCCCTTCAGATATCAACTTGAGTGCGGTACAATCGATAGAACTGTTTCAAACACATCGTCGGTAGATGAGCAAATCGGTGATCATCTCTTTTTGCCAGTGGTGGCAAGGGGATACCCCTCACCATCCCTCCCCGAGTAGCACATTTCCGTCACAATAAGTTGCAGCAACTTGTTTATGGCTGATATAAGTTGTATAGAAGTTGCCACAACCGATTTGTGACAAGCGTGCTACTAGGGTCTCCAACGAGGAATTTTGGTAAAGAGAGATGATCAACCCGATTTGTAACTTCCTCAAAGTTATATACAATTTCAACACTGCCGTACTCTAACGAAACTATCATCAACTCTATATTTTCATCTCCACATCTATCGTATACAAATTACCACTTTAGTCTGTTAGCTGAAATTAGCATCTTCAAATATGTATTTTAGTATGTTCATTATTTAATATTCTAATATTCTGATATATTACATATATTTACTTTATATAATTAAATACTGGGTTGGGTGGGAGCATTAGGATATCATTTGACCTGGAACTGAAAGATGGTGTGGTATGACAATCGAAGTCTAGGAGGGAACAAACACTATCATTTTCTTTATCCTACCGATTCGATTGTTGTGGTGTGAATTTTACTCCAACAGTTTCAGTGAGATTAACAAACCATCCTGTAGAAAACTTAACTAACTTAGTTGCGACTTGCGTTTTTTGAGTTGTTGGATCGCATTTGGCCCTTCATACAACAATATTGTGAACTCAGATCGGTAGCTCAAATTGATCTTACTATTAAGTGGAGTTGCATACAAGACAAGATCTTCGAAGGGATGGTGGCTACCTTGCATTCATACATTCATACATGCATACATACATACATACATACATACATACATACATAAAGGGCGAACACGAAATTATTGCGACACCGAAAATGTCATGCCAATTTTCTTATAATGTTTAGAATCAAACCAAAATTTTAGGGTAGTTTTATACATATATTTACTTAAAAAATCAAAAGAAAAGTTAATCGATGGAGCCTTGAGTGTAAAATTGAACGCATTTTCGCTTGATGCCCTCCATCAAAGTCTTTACAGCGTCATCCGGTACCAGTTTCTCAGTTTTTTTTTTTCCATTTTCTTAACATGTCCTTCTCGTCTTTGACTGTCTTCTTGCTCTTCCGAAGTTCCCGCTTCATTATTGCCCAGTACTGCTCCACCGGGCGCAGCTCCGGACAGTTTGGCGGATTCATGTCCTTTGGAACAAAATGGACAGAATTGGCCTCATACCACTCCAGGACACTTTTAGAATAGTGGCATGATGCCAAATCTGGCCAAAATAGCGGAGCTTCGTCGTGCTGCTGCAAGAACGGCAAAAAGCGCTTCTCGAGGCACTCAGATTTGTAGATCTCGCCATTTACTGTGCCCTTTGTCACGAAAGGCTCACTCCTCAGTCCGCAAGAGCAGATGGCCTGCCAAATGAGATATTTGGAGGCGAACTTCTACATTTTCTTCTTCTTAAAGTTGTCGTCCACATCGAACTTGCTCTTGCTGGAACTCCAACCCCGGAATTTGCTTAAAATCGGCTTTTATATACGTTTCGTCGTCCATCACACAGCAGCCATATTTTGTCAGCATCTTCTCGTAGAGCTTCCGTGCCCGAGTATTAGCCGTCGATTGTTGCCGCTCATCGCGGTTTGGGAAGTTCTGTACCGTGTATGTATGTAGTCCAGCTCTCTTCTTTGCATTCTGGACGTAGAGCTCTGCGATATGCCGATCTTTTTAGCCAAATCACGGCTTGAGACGATGGGATTTGCTTTAATCATCCACTTCACCTTTCCCTCCGTCTTTTTGTTCTCCGGTCCCGGTTTTCTTCCAGCTCCTTTGTCGTGGTCCAACGTCAACCACTCTTGGAACCGCTTCAACACTCTGGAGACGGTTGAATGGTGAATGTTCAACATTTTTCCCAACTGCCGGTGCGACAGGTCAGGAAATTCCAGGTGTTTGGAAAGAATTTGTTCTCTCAACTCGCGTTGGTTCACCTCCATTTTCGTTGAATCGAAAAACACGACTTCGAGTTTGACAGCATGTACACAATACACATCAATGAGAAAGTGTGCAAAATTTGGTTGATTTTTACCCAATGGTAAAAAAGTTATGCCCTGTTGAATGTGTCGCAATAATTTCGTGTTCGCCCTTTACATACATAGAATCTGCAGCAATACTCTCTCAACTAAAGTTGTATGCGCCCAAACTCGAAAATTATTCTATGCAGAACAAAATACGCATAAACTTGTCGCACTTATCTAACGATGCGTCTGTATAACACAAATAGGGAAGAAATTGATATCACTGTTTTCAAAAATAAAACAAATACTCGACTAAGAGAAAATAGAAAACGGCGTTGGTGTGGTGTAGTGGTAAGCGTAATTGCCTCCCACCACAAAGGGCCTGGGTTCAACCCAGTCAGCGCCGCTGGGATTTTCTAGAGCATAACATCTCTGATCACTCCGTTGCCGTAAAGCCGTTACTCCCCGGTCCATGAGTTTATGGGTCGATAGGTGGGGTCCAGGTGTGGGAGCTGTCTCTCTGGCGTCGGTAGCATTGGTACTCAGTACGGAAAACAACATCGATGGAAAACAAATCAAAGAAAATAAATGAGGAAACAGAAATAATGCTTAACATGGAAGCAAAACATTGTAAACATTGAATGTGAGTTAAATATACCGTAAATACGTCCCAAAAGAGCACTAGAGCACTAACACATATTTGAATTGTTCGATGTACAAGATGCGAGTGTTATGTCTGTTTGTCTGTGGTTCGATGAAGATTTGCAGGTTTTCAAAAGATATTATTTTCGTTCTTAGTGACTTCTTCATGTCCTATAAAATGCTCAATTTATTTGTCAAAGTGCTAATTTTATACGTTTCTTGCTCATTTCTTATATTATATTGTTGAGCGTTTTTGAAATTTTCCCTAGGACATTCATTGTGCTTTTTGTGTCTTTTTTTACATTTATATTGCTCAAATGGCATTTTCTAGTGCTCTTTTGTGACGTATATATTGCTCAAACAGCTGTTTTTAGTGCTCTTTTGATTTTGTTTAATGGTATCTTTTTCAATGAGACCCACATTCGTTAATCTTCTTTATCGACATCGCCTTTGTTAGCCAAGACATAGTTTCACTACTTATCGCTGTCTTGAAAATACCATATGGAAATTGATCTGTGTTAGTGGCTCATAAACTTTCTATTTAAAGGAATATTTCCTGTATATCATTGGATTTTTTTTTTATTTTATATTGAGCAGTGTTCGTTTTAAATTGCTCATTTTTACTTTCCTGCAAGTATTATTTTCTTTTCTTTAAGAACGATTCATATTTTACGATGGCTCATCCTCATGTTCAAGCATTCATTTATCTCCTGGTTTCTGGAACTTTTTCAGTTTTTAAAAGATATTTTCATTTTCTTTTCGGGGAAATAATCACGACTTTACAGCATATTTGGATTTAAACAGTGATAACTGTAAGCTGTGTGTGCGACATTTTAGATTTATTTATCTTGGTTATTCAATATGACATTGCTCATTTTGCCACTTTTATGGGAAAATATGTTCAACTGCGGGTGACGTAGGTGAGTTATTTAGTGCTCAAATTTCCTAATTTAGTGGAGATTGATCCTTATATTATCATTCTTATGGAAAATTTGAGATTTTTTATTGCTCATTTCGCTTTTTTTATTGATGATTAATTGTGCTGCCAGAAAAAAATGGGTGAAACTCAAACAATTTAGTTCTTTAAATATGAAACTTTCAATAAGTATTTAATCAGAAAACATCGTAAGCAATAAGAATACAACATTGAATGTGTGATGGAAATATCTAAAATACGTTTCATAAGTGATGGTTTGAGTGCTTTTTCAAACAGGTGAAAAACACGAAAATTGTTTTTTAATATGTTTGTAAAATATGTAACACATATTATATAAAACTACATACGCTATCAACGGAAATACCCTAAGCTACAATATGGAACTAATGTTTCTAATTTGGAAAAAGCGCAGCGAGTAAATTTAATCTTTACATTATACTATCAAAAATACCCGCATTATCAAAGATATCCTGTTTTACGGTACTTTAGTTCAGAAGCTACCAAACTAAAGCTATAAGTACGCATGATATGAATGTTGAAAACAATTTTTCTCAAACAATTGAAGCATTCCAACCGGCTTAATTGTTATCTTCATCCTTAGGCCAAAGTGAAAATAGAATCCGTACACTCTTTCTTGGAATCAAGAAAGAGTGTTTGATTTTTTAAACTATCTCAAAAATGTGTAATATATATCGGAACGTACGGAAAGGTTAGTAAATTAAACAGTAATATGTAGTGGAAACATTATATTTTGTGAAAAAACCACTCGAAATAGAGAGGCAAAGTATGGGTTGTGCTTAAAAGGCCAAACATTAGATCCAAACCCTGCATTCACTTTTTTCAAAAGTCGTCTTTAAACATAGCGTGCAACACTATTCACTCCGTTGAGTAATGTTAAAACCAGCGCTCGAAATTATCGCTCAGCTGCAAGATAACCGACGCATCACTCAAGCTGCTTTTCTCAGAGCTGAGAATGGACAATATTTTCATCTCTTATTCTAGAACGATTATTCATTTTCCTCTCCCATCCAACCAGAACGTAAAATTATTGACTGCTTAGGCTGAGTGTGAAAGCACTGCACTCTTCAATCCATTGCTCTGTACACACAGAAAAAAAGTTGTTGAATATTACATCCAAACTGCTGCAACCAGGTCAATCCATCGTTTGTGTAATATAACGTTGTACGATGTACGTCGATTTTGCGAACAAAAATAACATCCATTGATGTAATATTGTATCTGCTTTGTGCTATTACATCATTATTTCATACATCAGCTTGAATTACATTGATCGATATTACATTTTTTTTTTGCTGTGCAGACCGTTTGTACCAAACGGTAAAGAACGAGGCAATGAAAGAGCCAACAAAAACATGCAGTCACTCTCGAACAGGCGACTCACACCGCTTGCCTTCGATCACACAGCATGTAATTGAGGCATTTTTCCATAGAAAATGTACGCTCAGTCATTCGAAACAAATATTGGGTACCATCACGGAAGAATAAACGTGCTGACTGAGCTACTGACTGAGTGCTCGGCTGTCAGTGACTCTTTTACCTCTCAATCGTTCAGACTCGCACGAGGCAGTGAATGATGAGGCAGATGGCAGTTCAGATTCATATGAAAATGACCCATTGAACCTGACTGTTTTGCGCACTGAGTACATTACATAGTCTATTTTACGAAATGACAGGAGCCAGTTTGCCTGACAGAATTTGATATTAATATTGCTTCTCACAGTCGTTAGTTAACGTTACGTTTCTGATCAGCTTTGGCCTCCCTGCCAAAGTTTATTCATAAATTTAAAAATCAGCTGATCTAAAACGTCTCATAAAATTCACTGATGATCGATTTTCTCTTTTATTGCTAACTCGGCAGATTTATTAGGTTTTCGGAACATTTGATGTTTATTTTGCTAGCATTTTAGTACACTGCACTTGAACAGTTACGGAAAAGTGGTTCACTTAACTGTGGTAATCGGAATAGAAATCGATGAAGATAATCGATCATCGCAGTTAGTACCTTATGATTCTTAACGCTATATTTATTTTGTCTGCTGCGGTTTGAACGTTCCCTACTAAAAAAAACATAAACGAATGATAACCCAAATGATAGAAGTATTCCACAAATGGTTTGGATGATACTCGAAACATATGTGGCATCTCTGAGTACTAGTTGTCTCTCACATAACGCCGGGAATCTAGTCCTGTACGACACAAAGTCGGTTTAGGCTTAACATTGGGTTCTCGGGAAAGGTAAAAAAACATAATCACTGGAAAAATAATGCCGAAAAGGAAACGAAATTATCGGCTGCCACTACCGAGTGAGAATAAATTATCATGGCTACTTTTCTCGAGAGAACTACTTTTATCTTGAACAAAGTTCTCTCGCTCTTTGTTTTAACTTTTCATTCTCTATACGGGTGAAAAGTTTCAATCATCTTCTCACATCAGCGATAATTTCGATCTCTGGTTAAAACTCTTATAGGGTTTCAATTTATCTTCGACTGTTAAACAATGTGCAATGAAAGACAATACGAAATTTTCATCCTAACAAAATAGAATCCAGTCAAAATGGAAAAAAAAATATATTTCCTTTCAAGTTATTCCACCGACACCAATCAGGCGCCGAAAGTTGTCTCCATGATTCAGCCATAAATGGGGAAAAAATGCGAAAAGTAAAAAAAAAAACACAGCATAAAAATACATTACCAACTATGCAATTTGTTACGCTGCAGCCCCTTGGTACCGGGGACACTCCTTTGTCCAAGAAGAGTTGGCGTGCAAAATTATGGTGAACTCGTGCTTATCAACCGTGGTTCCCGTGCCTGCCTGTGCTGAGTTGACCCCTCCATCCGTCTCGCCATCTGCCTTCCGTAGCGCTCATCGACAGTTCAGTTTGCGCCCCGGGGTGGCAACTTGTGTAGCGCCCCCGCTTCTCTCTCTCGAAAACACGGGACACAGGCAGAGAGAATAAGATGCAGCGAACGTGGTTGGGCGTCCTGCCAATTGTACCCATTACGGCGTGGCATGACTAGGGTGGCAGCTCTACCGGACGGACGTGGTAAATTGGCATTCAACGGCGATGAAGTCGAAGGAAATCAGCGGGCCCCCGATGGGCGGTGGCGGTGCAAATGATTAAAAATGAAAAATAGCGTGTCGGAAAAACGATTTCTGACGGAGTTCAATTCGAACAGAGCGGGGGCAAAACTGGGCAAGTTCTTATCGTATTTGCGATTTTCTCTTTTGCTACACTAAATGGATGGAAGGTAAAGGTTTTTGCCATAATGAGATTTTATATTTGCAAACTCCAATTTTACCTGGACTATGTTAGAACATTGTTAGATCCACCACTACAATTCGAATGTCGTCCTATTCTCAAAATGTCGCCTACAAATCCCTCAGCCTTCGGCGGACTACATTGTCTCGAAAGATGGTTAAGCACGTCTATAGCACACTATGCAACACACTTCACCATTCTCAGTTTGGTGCCACCTGCTATCGGCTGCAGCCTTCGACGATAAGCGAATGAAAGAAAACAGCCTCTTTGTGTTCCTTTTTTGGTCATTTTGCGAAAATGAGCAACCCACCGACCAACTTTGACTGTGACTGTAGCGTGGTGTGTAAATATAAATATGAATTAATGTTAAATTTGGTGTTAATTAAAAATTATAATTCATTTCTTTCGCCCTCTCAGTGATAATTAGGTATGCAGAATAAATTATAAAATATCGTATAAATCACAGTTTTATACACTCTTGGTTGGTTTTTGGATGGGCACTGTGGAAGGCGCTGGGATTCAGTCAGTACATTATACACCGAATACCCCCACATAGCCAGGCATTCCGGTGTCCCGACAACGACGATGACGACGTGCTGTATTGTTGTAGCTAGTTGCTAGTGCATATTTGCCATAGGCTTGGTCAGGTCTGCGAAAGAGCCTTTCTCCTAACGGTGACGACGGCGGCGGCACTGACTCGCACCACTGTTTCTTGCTTTCGTTATACATAGCTTGCCTGCAGACATTTTTCCTCCTTATTCTCGTTTAAATATGTGGAAATATACTCACGGGGTAAGCATTTGGTGTACCTATTTTCTCTCCCACCGCCATCCGCGGGAACATGCCTTCATGTTCCTTGCGTGGCGTGAAGAAAGTTTAAGACGGCACCGCTGGCTGTGCTGCAAGAATGCGTTCAAAGGGTTGAAGGTCGGACATACCTACCTTGTCTTGTTTATTGCATACTATTACTTCATTTCGTTAGCATAGGTTATGACGTTGGTATTAGTGAAGCACATTATGAAGAAATACCTGGTTATATTGGAATTTATTATGAGTTTCAAACGCTTTCAGGAACACAGTGTTTTATGAAAAGTATGTCTTATTGAAGGGACCATGTATCCATGACATAGAACGTTTTTGAAAATTTTAAGATCCCTTCTCCCCTCTCGTAGCGTATTTTTCTAAACCAAATGCATGGCTGGTCACAACTAGACTCACTTCGTCGTAAGCAAAAGTATTTCGAAATCATGGAATCATCGGATGCTGCTGGGAGACGATCTAGAACCATTGTAATGAAAGCACTATTGAAGTGATTAGTTCGATGCAGAACTGGTGATATCTTTACCTAAAAACAACTCAACATGTAATCCATTAGCACTCAGTGGTTCACTTGGAGTTCACGAATTTCCAAAAAAAAAAACTCGTTGGGTTTCTCATTAAACTATCTTGCATGCAAAGGGCGTAGCATTTGTACAAGAATCAATTGCGGTATTTCCAAAGTTCTCGCTCCTTGTCTTGATCTCAGCTGATGCATATGCTACAGGTGTGAAAGTGAGACCGAGAATTTGTCACACAATATATACAAATCGCTTCTAGCGATCAATGAATACGTACACACCTGCTATAAGATTTATTGGTATCATCATAAGCTAGTGATGCAATCTGACTCTTAAGCTGGGTTTAGACTAGACAAGTCAAATGATCAACTCAGTTGAGTCTGGTTCATCTTTTTTTTTTTCAATTCAAGTGAGTTGATCAAGTCAGTTGAAAGGCATGGTTTACACGTTCAATTCGCGTTCAAGTCAGTTGAATTCAACTGATTTGATCAATTGACCTGCCCTATCTAAACTCAGATTTAACACTAATACGCAAGGAGCATTTCGAACAGTGAGTTACCAAGATCTCAAGAGAGCAAGTCGATAACAACATCATTGCTGTGTGCACTCACGATACATTACTTATACTACACAAGGCTTGTTGTGAGTGCACGCTACAAACTATAGATCTCAATGCGTACAGCTGAGTACAAGAAGTTGTTTGGATTATGTACAACTGATGAATAACCGTGATTAAATCATGATCATTGCCTTAATGATCATGATTTTTTTTTTTGCTTTTTTCAGTCTATGAATTAGGAAAGGCGCGTGTATTCACGTTGATGGCATTGTTCCTTTCGGTGGAGTGAAAAAGAAAGGAACAATTCACCGTGTTCCATAACAGACTGACATTCGCTTATGTGATTTTCCGGTAGGAGTTAAGAGTTACAAAGCCACCGTCAAGATAAATGTCGCTCTCTTCTCTTTGAGACCCAAATGTGACATCCTCAATTAGAAATCCCGTTTACCGCTGTGGTTGGTTTATGTGGTTCATTTCGGTGTTCAACTCACTATAATTGCGGATTGAGCGGCATACACTGTTTTGGCATGCTTTAAGTTGAAGGTGGCCTAAGTTTGAAAGTGACAAAGTGAAACTACACACTAAAAAAATCTGAATTTTACTGGTGATGTAAATATCCATGCATGCAAACATTCATGTATGTAAACTTCCTTTTCACGAAAACTAGCAGCTTGCAAGAAATGTTGCAAACAAAGGTGGAAAGTTGCATACAATATATGGAATATTGCATGACATGTCTCATAAATTTACACGATTTATAATGTTAATTTGTATGATTTATGACGCTCCATTTATGTGCATCATAGGAACTGAAATTTACACTCCTTCTCTTTTTTTAGCTGTGTAGCATTACAACTCAGCGTATGCGGGTAAAGTCAATTATGTTGATAAAAAGATACATGTATTGAGATTGGGACCTCCCTTAGCTCAGTCGGTAAAGGCACAGCTACAAAGCAAGACCATTCTGGAGGTGGCTGGGTTCGATTCCCGGTCCGGTCTAGGAATTTTTCGGGTTGGAAAATTTCTCGACTCCCCTGGGCATATAGAGTATGATTGTACTTGCCACACAATTATACTAATGCAAAAATGGTACAGGCATCGTAAGCTCTCAATTAATAACTGTGGAAGTGCATCTTAGAACACTAAGTTGAGAGCACGCAATAAGCTAATGCCATACGCAATAAGCTTGAAATGCGAGGAAGAAGAAGAAGTATTGAGATTAGCGATTATAGCTGAACCTCATATCCTCTACTATTATTAAAAACTACAAGGGACAGCCCTATGGGATTGTACGCAATGGTGACGAAGGACTACGTGGTAATAAATCTTATTTGTTAACTACAGCAGGAGCTTGTGTTTTGTGTAGGATAAATTTGAGCGGGGTTCTCTCTGTTTATACTCTTTAGTTAGACGCCCTTGACATGGCCCACAGCGCCTCACGAAGAGCTACTGATTCCGATCAATAGCGGTGCGGCCTCCTTTTATGGATGCTCATGTGGGCTAAAGCTCGCTACGTGCAGGCAGCCTTTCGTTGTGTACTGAAGAACACCACCACTCACCACGCGGTGATTGAATAAACACCGTTTGGTGAGACCCGATAGAATTCAACTTTGAAATCTGTGTTAGGGAAATCGCTTTGCACAGGCAATCGGTTATAATTTTAATGATCATAGCAACAGTTACAAATTCGTGCAATCGTCAATAGTGACATTTTGAAAAATGATAAAGTCTTAAATTTAGCAGATGCGTAGAAATATTTCTGATTGATTGGTGATAAAATCATTGAAATTGGTCCAGGGGCAGCTGAGTTATTAACGTTCAAAATATTTCATAATTTTGTTACATGTTCCATTTTTGGTTTGCACAAAGTGTACCCCCATATAGGAATCACAGACGTAGTCCTACGTCAAAACAAAGGTTGAATTTACTAAATTATTGCATAGGAACTCATATCTTGATATCCTTGCCAATTTCAGGGTGACCAGCAAACCGGCAATTCAGGGTAATAACCGTAAATTTAAACAGTATATGAAAAAATCGGGGAATTCTACGGGAGAACCGAAACAAAAATTATCCTTAACATACGGTTATTTGTTTATGCCAGAGTTTCAACTAGAGTTTCTGCCACAAGAAAGGCGAAGGACTTCCTGAAAGTTAACTATTAATTATCCTTGAACTTTGTACGATTCCAAATCAAAGTTAACATGACATTTTTATCAGACTTTCCATGGGATTAATCAAAAGAATACCTTGGATTTGTGCTCATAACCTTCGTGGAAATCTTCTTAAAATTACCTGAAACCTCTCCTCGTAATAATTATAAAAAATCTGAATTATTGTTGAACTCTCCTAAAAAGTTGGTTCCTTTGCATTTTTTTTATTTTTTTTTTTCAATTGTGGTCAAAACTCTTCTCAGGAACCCAATTAAAAATTATCTTAAGAAATCCCCTGGAAGTTTCCATATAAATCCTTCGAATTCGCTTCTGAATTTTCTAGAAACTTTCTTTAGATTTTTTGTAAGTTCTGTTATGAATCTTCCTTAGTATTCTTTTGAAATGATCTTCTGAATACTATTTAAATTCGTTTTTTAATTCTTTTTGAATTCCCATCCGAACTCTCAGAAATGATAATTAAAATTCACCTGCTTTTCTCCTAACAATCATACAATTCTTTTCAGAAGCAGCTAGCAGTTCTGCTTGAATTCTGGTTGGAATTCCTTAAAATTCCTTAGGTTCCTCGTTAACATTTATTTTAATTCTTCTTAAAATTCTTCTTAAAATTCTTGGTATTCTCGTCAGAATTTGGAAGATAATTTTTTAAATTGTAAGAACCCTGAATATTTGTCAGGGCTCGTAATGATGATTTATATTTGACATTTTCAAAATTCCACATATTGGGTTTTCCTCAGCCCCAGATTGATAAAAAAAAAAAAACCCGGTTCTGTTTTTTTCTCCGAAAATTTTTAAAAGTCAGTGATCTCGAAAAAATGTCATGACATCTTGACTCGACAAATGTCATGAATTCCAGATTTTTTTAAAATTTTTTGAAAATTTCTGATATTACAAATTGCGCAGTGTTAACAATCACTCCACAGTTAAGGATCTTTTCCAGTAACAAGCTGATCTATTTTGATGTATGATAATTATATGGTCATGGTTAAAAGTTAACCCATAATGGTGAGATCCCAAGTAACAATTAGGGTTTTATGAGGGTTCTGTAGACTATGAATTAGACTTGTCGCATGCTTTAAAACCGTGAAGGAGTGGACTAGTCACCACCTTCCTACTGCTGCTACTGCTGTTCACCACGCCATCCGAAGCGAAAATGAGCTAATGCCATACAGCAGCGCTCTTTTATACACGCAAACCAAAAATCTATTACAATGAATGTTAGTTCCAGTTCCTATCATCCTCTGTTCATGAACATCGCAGCGAATGTTAGAAGTTGACCTTGCAGGCGATGTAATGGTTTTTTGCCTTTTTTATTTCGTGTTCTGTCTGTGCTTTCACCTACACAAGCAAGCATTTGCCTTGATTTTTATATATAACATGGTAGAACGACGCACACCCTTGCCTCGAATCTCTCCAGCAGAAAAAGCATACGAAGTCGAGTGTGAGAGGAAATGAGCACTTCTTGTTTGCTTTTAGACTATCCTTATTCAGAAGCATGGAGAGAGCAGTGGAGAAAGCATAGGTCTGATAATCGCAACGTTCGTTGTTCGAGTCCAGTCGGCAACCTTTTTCCTATTTTTTTCGACATAATTAATTTACCTCACTAATACACTCTACATTTTTCGGTCTCCGATTTTCTTGCATTGGACCGCAGCTAGGTATATCGCATCCTCGGTTCATGCGGTCTCCACTTACATCCTCTGATGATGAATCTCACATAATTGTAAGCGAATCTTACATCCACCGGTTGGGTGTATCTTTTCAGGTTAAAGCAGAATGATGTGCAACCAAGTGGTGCTACAAAGACTCCTCCCATTATAAGTAGTTTGCTATCAAGTAGCGACACTGGCTCTTTTCCTTTTGCGTACACGGCGAATGAGAATGACCCAAATTTGAGTTTAGTTCACTCATAATCGCCAAAAGTGCAGGAACTCAGCGATGAGTAAATTTATCTCATGGTGTCCTGTGGAAAACCTAAAAAATCTGCCACAAAATAAGGAAATTGACGAAAATTTTATTCAGTCTCGGAGTAGTACCAATAGACTGAGTGAATCCAATCTTTACTTCTCAAATTCGGGAATTTTTCCCTGGAAAATCTTGGAAAAACCTAAGAAAACATGAGGAAAATTTACTCATCGCTGAGTTCCTGCACTTTATTTCTTATATCTGAGATAACTAAACTCAAATTTGGGTCGTTCTCATTCGCCGTGATATCACCTTGAAAGATATCGTTATATATGTGTGGTCGTTGGCTCTGAATATGGACAAACAGGCAGATGAATTCTATTCCTACTCTTTACTGTAATAAGCTTGGTGGCCCTGAAAAGAGCCGTTTTGTTGCCAGAGTTGGTAATGATTTAACCTCCGAAACCAAACAGAGTGCGTCTCTGTCACTTCAAAACGTAGACGACATCCATGGCCGCTTACGCTTGGCGTGTTTAGTGTAGGTGACAGCATCTTGGATCTCATTTTTCAGGAACACCTTCAGCACACCTCGTTAATTAGACCGGAGATACGTCAGACACCGCCACGGTGAGCCAGACGGCGTTTGGTTCTGAATATGGCGATGAGTGTGCAAAATATTACGCACTTCCATCCTCTCAATTAGCACGCGCCCGAGGATCGGAGGCAAATGCCACTTCCACTTGTTTCGTCTACTTAATACTCTCTGATGACTGTGCTGGGGAAGCAGCATATGCATGTAGGTAATTGGTGGATTTGTTAGTTAATTCGACGCTTTTGGACAATGCTGGACATTTACCAGTTTTTCAATAGCTTCTTGTTGAAAATCAACATTCGAAAGCATTGTTATCGATGCGTAGCCATATTTCAGATCGATTGGTGATACAATTATTAAAATTGGACCAGGGGCAGCTGAGTTATTAACGTTCAAAATCTTTCTAAATTTGTTACATGTTCCATTTTTGGTTTTCACAAAGTGTACCCCCATATAGAAATCAAAGACGTAGTCCTACGTCAAAACATCTCTATTAGGACAGAACTATCAGATGAGCTACCGAGCCAGATGTGCGCTATTTACAGGTGAGGTGCAAGGAAACTAGTCGACTCTTTCATTCTCATCGCGGTCTAATATAGCAACAGACGTTACGTCACGTCTGTTGCTGCATACGAAACCGAGAGAACGAAAGAGTCGACTTGTTTGCACCCTCCTCACCTATAGAAACACATCGTCCCGTTTCAGCCTTCATGTTAAAAGTTAGGGTAGGATGGTTCAAAACGCACCCCTGGGGTAAAATGGCCCTGCGCTGTTTTTCATAGATTCCTGATTGTCTATTCGTGAATTTAATTTCAGTACTTGAACTAACATTCTGGTACATGGTGTTTCCAGAATTAGTAATGGGTAAGCAACGAAAAACCGCACGGGGTCATTTTTCCCCAGGGGTGCGAATTGGTTTATTATTAAGTTCTAAGCTGGATTTGGTATCAAGTTAGGGTTTGCTTGTTTTCTAGCAAACGTCAGTTTGATCGTTTTTTTTTATAACCTGGCACGGGTCGACTTTCGCAATGACAAAAAGCTCTGGTTCCAATCTGGGAATTAACAAATTCGCTATTGCTCTGTAACCCAAAACTGCCAAAGAATGCTACTCACAGAGAGACACTCACTCTCGTCTCGTGAAATAAGCAAATATTGCGATTTGTGGATATGATGAGCGAAAAGGGTAACTCACGTCTCTGAGCTTTACTCAGTCTAACAATGTATTTGTTACCTGTGAGTTTCCTATGCAATAACGTATTTTCAAGGTAGAAGAGGACTAATCATTGGTCGTAATTTGTACAGATCAGGATCTGTAAAGTTTACGACAAACTGGAAATCGAATCATTCTCGCTTGATTTCCATCACTGATCGTTACACATTAACATAATTTATTAACTCAATACCTAGTATCAGCGGATTCCTCGTCGTTCGGTGGTGCACATTCGATCGTGTTACCTCCAAGTTGAATATGTTTGGTACATCGTACGACTTGTCGATTGATGTTGTTGTTCTAGCATCGAGGTGGAAATATGACAGGTTGGCAGGAATTCACGGTCTCCCAGTGTTGGTGAGTTCTTTGCCGTTAATGTTCACGAAAAGTTCACTATTTTGCCATACAGAAATTCAAAACAAAAAAAAAAATGTATGGGTGGATTTAGACAGTTTTTAACCTGCTTCATACGACAGGAAGGTGCTTGCTGGTTACAAATGCCGTGCCAAACTGATTTTCTACCCAATTAATCAACCTTTGATGTGAATTTCGCTAATAAACACAAGGAGCATTTCTTATAGCAAAACTTGCCATAACAAAATGGGCATAAATAGTTCATTTTAGTAAACAAACTAACACTTCTTCCTACTGTGTCACCTTTCTATTTCCCGCCTAGGTCTAGCATGGTCGGCTGGTCAAAGTTCGGTTGCATTGGTTACCAAGGCTTGTGGTTGTCTGTGTCGTAACGTGCATTAGGGTGCTTCGTTTTGAATAAAGTGACAAACTTCGTACAGGCCACCCTCTAGAATTCGATTTAATGCCTCAACGTATGTGTATATGTAAAAATGGTAATGATTGATGAAGGTTTAGAGGTCACACCAATGGATTGAAGTTTGTATTGGTGATTTCGGTAAATTACTATGGGAAACTATTGAGTTTCACTTACATTACTCCAAATTTGATTGCCAAAAAGATTCAAAAAGATTTAAAAAAAAAACCTCAAAGCCCTTATCAATCTATACCATTTTTTGCACAGGCTAATATTTTGCCGTTGTGAATCGAACTGAAGTGTTACCGATAAGAAATCCATTACATGTTTTATTAAATGAAGCACCCTAGTGCGATTCGCTCATGCTCTGGCTTAGGACTAGGTGAAAGGGCGTATTCTGGTTTTGATATTTTAGGTCAAATGAGTAATTTAACCGAAATTTAAATTTGCATGATGACCAGCATGTTCCGACATGCTGCTTCCCGTTTTTGCATTTTTCCCAGAATGCGGAAAATTTTCCCGACTGTGTGAAACACATTTAAATTAAGCATAAATCCGAATGCAATGCAACTGAAAGCATCACTAAGTTAAATAAGTAATAGTTTAGAAAACCGAAAATTTGCATAGAACTCCTTACAGGTTTCTTGAATTAATGCTATTAAAATCATTTCCCTCCAAGGAGTTCATTTCAGAATTGCTCTATAACAAATTAGATAATCTTACTGGAATTTGCTCCAAATTTCAATGAGAAAAGCTGATGACACTTTTCTTCAACAAACTTGATCAATTAGTTGAGTTAAATATCATTTAACTCAGCAAATAAGCTTACCCAAGTAACAATTTAACAGCCTTTTGGTTTTCACTATAATTTATTGTGGTTTTATAACGGCAATAAGCAATCTTTTTAGTTTAAATACAGCATTTAACAATGCAAAAAATTCTTGATCATTAGTTCAGCTTTATGCTGTTTTGAAAACCTTTTGAAAATCTGACGAGAAAATCAGAAAGAGTCTGGTTTTAAAAATGAATTTAATGCTGCACTCTATTCCTTTATGAAACTGTTCAGTAAATCAATTGGTATTTGATTTATTGATGTCGCGAAAAAATTCTCCATAAAGGTGTTTTATCATTATAAAAGCAATTATGAAACCGTTCTGTTACAAACGGGATCAAAAAGCATATATTGATACGTTTTGGTGTCAATGAAGTGTACCACAAAACCTCCCACTGCTTACAAATAAAACTGAAAAGATGGATCCGCCTAGAGACAGAGAAAAACATAATTGGGTGGGGTATTCAAACGCAGAGTCACAAGGAAATGTCAAAGGATTATCGAGTAATAATTCTAGCAATGCTGTCGACGGAAGAGAAAAGGAATCCAATTCCAGAACTTTCTGGGAGCAGGTCCGACAAAATCGGTCAACAACAACTGAGCAGCCGACTGAGAGGAGCGAAGTGAATGCGGCTTACGAAGCACTGGAAGCCGTCAAATTAGACGCTTAACATTGATGGGAATACACAGCATATTATCAATGGCAGCCTCTCCAGTAATAACGTTGCGATGATGATCCGAATAACATCAGTGTCAAACGATTGAGCTTTCACATGTTCCAAGTTACGTAGACCCACTTCCTGACTGCTTCCAATAGATGAATTGACCTTATCAAGGATGTCATACAACTTGTTAATCCAACGCTGGAGTAGAAGATCGTTGCAATGATCGCACAACAAAACTATCGAAAGATAAACAAATTTTGACGTTAAACTTTTTCCAGGCAACTTTGCCACCATGAATGCCGTCATAAAACTAAGAGGAAAGGGGTCATGCAAAATGGCTTCAGATAAAAACAATTCAGTCTGCAAGTTATCTTCATAAATGCCGCCCTAAAATGTTTTGCATTTGTTAGCGATTTCATGAAAGCAAAACAGCGTTTTCACAAATGGCTTATGGAAAATTAATATTTATCCTATCGCCATATTGATATTATTCCATTTGCTTTTTTACAATCTTCGTTTTTCAAGATGTTTTTCCTTTAAAATAACTTTATACTCATCAATTCATCAATGAGCCGTAAAATAAAAAACAAAAATCATCAAATTGTCTCGGCTGTGAGCAATGATTAACATAACATATAACTATATTTTGTTTCCTAAATTAAAAATAATTAGTTAAATCAACGTTTTCCAAAGGCGGACTTATTTTTTTCGATTTTCCGAAGCACATTTCACATTAGATTTAATCTGTCACCTAAAAATAGACCACAATATGAGTTTCGATAATTTTAGTAATTCTTTAACTTTAATGATGAGGAAATTTATGAGGATTTTTGATCGATTAATTTTTGAACAATGATTTGGGCAAGACTGGACGATATTTATGTATTCCTTTTTAACTTGATTGATGCTTTATTTTTAGTGCGCTATGCAAGCGTCAAAAGCAAATGGCACAAGTATTGGTGCTAAATGGCTTTTATTGTACTTTTCATAAGGATTTAAAATGGTTCTCAATGCATTCGTCATATAACCTTTTTGCAGCAAGTCATTCTTGAAATGTCTCGATAATGTACTCTTAAGAACCTTCTTCAGGGTGGGCCAAATAGACAGATTCTAGTCTTAATGAGGTTTTGGTGGATGTAATAAAGGCAAAACTATCTTGACCAGGGTTTAATGAATGTTGTTTTATAGAAGCCTTGTAGTATTTCATAAAACGTTAATTATTACTTCGGTACTGTATACTTGCTTTAAAGGCATATCTTTAGTTATCCCAATTTAATTCACAATGAGCAAAAATCACAAATTGAGCAATCCTATATATTTTGCACAAACACACAAAGATAATACAGAACTGAAAGAATAACTCAGGAGAGGATTTTTTTTTCCTTAATAGAGTGACTTTCAGCCACTGGCTGGTTCGTCACTTATGGAGAGCAATTGGATAGCAGTTGGAAAGAACGCTATTGATAAAAAAAGGAATTAGAGTGTACTATGCAGCAAGCATTCTTTTTTTTCCCCACCAACGATCCACGGACAGATCTAAACACCACAACTGCTATTAAAAGATAGTTATCCGTATATTCAATGCACTGCAACGGGACTATCACGTTCATCTCGTCCAAACAAAAGGAATTAATTGAAAACTGTCCTTATCAAGCTTATCCACAAAAAAAAACCAATCATCTTGCTTCGGGCAAACAATAATTCTCCCATTGTTCTTCAAAACTATCGGTTACCTCAATTATCATTCCTTTTGTTCGTGACAATTGCCTCAGCAGTTGGACATCGATTTGGGCTCCTTTTTGTGTCCAAACCCTTGCTGTGACCCTCACTTATGGATACCCTGGAGCTAAGTTGTCAGAGCATAAAAAAAAAGAATCGCTGATCGAACCCATCCAAGCTCAATTGGATGAATAATTTCCCAGCGACAACTCAACAACGGTTTTTCTACTACTGTGGGAGTGACCGGCGGTGAAACAATCGTCCCATCGGGGTGACTTTTCGTTGCATGGCAGCAGCAGTTCGGGCAAACATGTATTTTTCCATCAATCGTTGCTCGTCCATTGTGAATATCCATTGCACTGGACCAATGGTGTATGTCCGCAAGGCTCAGTCCAATTGATCCGCGCCACTGACATGGTTCCATTCTGGGCCACCATTATACTATAGTGGACGGGTCGGGTGATGACGGCTGATTTATTGAACGACTTGACTTCTAATCTGCTTTCGATTTGTACGGGTCAGCTGGTTTGGCATTGTCCCGGTTTCCAAGCGTTTTGAATTTGAATCTGGTATTTTTTGGAAACGATGGAGTATTTTTGGGATGTGGTAAGTATTGCAGTCTGACATTTAGTGAACTGTTTTTAATTTTGCTGGAAATTATGATGTTTGTGTAAATTGCGCAAATATTTAACTGCACACATTCTATCCTGGCCTATAACCACAAATTTGAATTAACTCGTTGCTGTGTGCACATACCTGCATGCTATTAGCCCCCTTTTACCTCTCCGATGGGGAAGTCATCATCCCGGGTCAAAATGGCTGTGCGGCAAAGCGCGATAATTTATTCGTTGAATTCTAAACATTTCAAACAATAAAATGTTTAAATGCATAAATAAATAACAGCATACAGAACACTGACTCACGCACACACACATACATACACATAAACATATACAGAGCATCATGCCGTGAAAGCAATAAATCTAGCGGCACCCCGAATGAGCTTGTTCACGTGTGTAAATGTGATTTAAAGGATTGTAAATGCCGTAGGTTCAGGTATTCTTGTCGGTCCTAATTTTTTTAGCCTCTACTTGATGTTTAGCTTAGGGATTAATATGGTTGCAGGTTGCTTTCGCTTAAATAGATGGGATTATAGCATGTGTTTGCAGGATGGTCATGCAGGGTCGAGTTATGTGTAAGAAAGTAGAGTGTAATGTGGGGCTGGGAGGAAATTGTTCTGATTGTTGGTTTTCCCATACCCATGTGATTTATAGGTGATTGAATGTGGAGGTACCGTAAAACGGAGTGAAACTGATCAGTGGCGTGTACTTTATTCATAATTTTTCTAATAATTTTACTCCAAGAGCAATAGTTCTATTGTTTCAGGTCCTACGAATGCATCCGATTTCTACGACAGTCGATATAAAAATATCATATCTGAACAAAGATAATGAGAAACTTCTGTGATCCACTATACTCACCTAACCAAATCGACTCCATTTTACGGTACATTAAATTATTTGTAACTGTAGAGTTAAAACATTAAAGCAGCATTTGTTGGTTTTGTGGAAATAGTATAGGATATGTGTTATAAAATCAGGGCAATAATGATATTAACCCTTTCATCATACATAGCCTTCCTGTTTTTGGACACATGACCCCATGAGCTACCGTATGCGTGATAATGTTTGCACCATTGAGCAATGTCAAAATTAAAAAAAATCTCAAAAATTTTGTTTTCGTGTTTTTTTTTTGACGTTGGATAACGTCTTTCGGCAACATACGGGGGTACAAAATTGAAAACAGTAATTTTGGATGCGTTACGAAAAATTAAAAGATTTTGAACGATAATAACTCAACCGTCTCTCGATAGATTTACGAGATAATGGCATCAATCGATTGGAAATATTTCTAGAAATTTGCTGAATGTTTCAAAACTATTGATTTCATTCTGTAAACTATTGAAAAATGGTTAAAAGTAAACCATTGTCTAAAGATGGTGAAAATCGATTGATTTTTTTTATATTCTTATACTTTCTCCAACCGAGACATCAGATGCGAGTATCTGACACCTCTGATATTTTCTGTTCTACTATATAAGCGTCCAACAAGGTCGCCCGTTCCATCATTGTCTATCCGATCGTCGACCCAGCAGCAGAGCAGCAGATCAGCAGTACCAGAGCAGCGGAAGCAGAGCAACAGCAACAGCAACAGCAACAGCAGGGCAGCAGAGCCTGGGGGCGAAAGGGCAACTACGCCGAGCGCGTTGGAAAAATGGTCCTTTTCAGGGCCACAACATTATCAAGAAAGAGTTTAACGTACGTATGCGAGTATCTGACACCTCTGATATTTTCTGTTCTACTATATAAGCATCCAACAAGGTCGCCCGTTCCATCATTGTCAACAACATCAGGCCAACAAAACGGCCCTTTTCAGGGCCACCAAACTTTCGCAAAAGAGTTATTAAGAAATATTCATAAAATTTAATATACACAATTAAGTACAACACATAACAGACGTTATCCAACGCCAACCCTGCGGTCGTATCTAGTATACAACCCTTCCAACTTTTTTTTTTATTTATTCAAAGCGGTGATGTTTCTTAGAGTCTTAAACTATGTTAATCAGCGATCGAGTTTTCACTTGCTGCAATTACGGCCTCCATACGCTTCCGGAATGCACGGCAGGTTCTAATAATGTAGTCTGGATCCATTTCTCTCCAGGTACGGGTCAATGTTTGTCTAAGGCTTGCTGTACTCGGGTGGCGTTTAGAACAGGTCTTGGCCTTCATGACACGCCATATTGAGTAATCCAGCGGATTAAGATCGGGGCTGGATGGCGGCCACATATCCTTCGCCCAGAACGGAAAATGTCCCTGCCACCATTTCTGAGTGCGGTTCGAGGTGTGGCACCGAGCCCCATCTTGTTGAAATACAACATTTGGCTTGGAACCGTACTGTTCTTTTATCCATGGAAGAACATACTTACTTAAAATCTCGATGTAGACCTCCGTGTTGACCTTGTCGCCTTCTGGAATGAACACCGGGTCCATTTTTTTGCCATCGGAAGCCACCAATCCAAACACCATAACGCTAGCAGGATGCTTGGTTAGATACACGTTCTTGTGTTCGTCGGCAGACGTCTTTTACCGGAAGAGAACTAATACACCGGTCGTTTCTGGAATTTGATACGAGATCGACGGTAAACATGCTCTCGTCGGCGAACAGGATTACCGGATTTTTTCGCTTAAGGAAATCCAAGATTTTCTTGCGTCGTTCGACTCGTAGCTCCCGGATGCGGTTGGTAATCATGTGAGTTTTTTTTCCGTGCCCTCGACTTCGCCCCGAAATCTTCCTTTACGATCTTCCGTGCCGTAAAGTCATTGATCCTGTGTTCCTTTGTCATTTTCCTTATTGAACGCACTGGATTCACCCGAATCTTCCTTTTGATAGCAGCGATAACCCTCGGAACCCGAGCTGACCTCGGACGACCTGTGGCCATCTTCGTTGTCCTTTATTTTCTCGGTCTAAAAACATTTTGACGGCCCACGGCGATTGGAATGTCTTTTTGCGACATTTGCGCGTGGGACAAATCACGAATACACTGCCACTTCGTCATGGTGCAACTGTCAAACTAAGTAAATCATTTTCTTTTATACACAGCCTACTACGGTATGAGCTATAGGTTACGTGCATGCAAAGAAAACCAAGGCATTGTATGCACAGGTGAAACGGGAACCTTATTTGTACGATGGTGCAAACATTATCACGCATTTGGTATTACTTTTTGAATATTTGAGCTAGTGTTATCTAGACAATTTTTCGTTAAGTACCAAGCATCTGCTATTCCTAAATGTCTAGTGGTATCACAAATTTAATAAATCGTTCGATGAATTTTGTATTTGTGTCTTTTTATATATAAGTTAAGCAAAGTATTCTTTATTAGGGAGGCTTTCAGCCTGAGGCTGGTTCGCATCCGTCTTTTTTATTTATACAGTTATTAATATTTATACAATTATTAATTGAGAGCTTTCGATGCCTGTACCATTTTTGCATTAGTATAATTGTGTGGCAAGTACAATCATACTCTATGCCCAGGGAAGTCGAGAAATTTCCAACCCGAAAAATTCCTAGACCGGACTGGGAATCGAACCCAGCCACCTCCAGCATGGTCTTGCTTTGTCGCTGCGCCTTTACTATCTGAGCTAAGGGAGACCCTCTGCTTTATTAACTACCATCTCCCAATATCACAGGCCTACAAAACGTACGACCTGCGGCCTGGTTCTGTCTGGTTTACGACGAGTTTAAAAATACTCGTACTAGGCCCGCGAACTATTCCATCTAATGAACACAAAACAAAAATTTGAATATTACTGGTGATGTAATCATCCATGCATGCAAATATTCGTGTATGTTAACTTCCTTTTCACGTTAACTAGCAGCTCGCAAGAAATATTGCAAACAAAGGTGGACAGTTGCATAAAATATATGGAATATTGCATAACATGTCTCATAAATTTACACGATCGATAATGTAAACTTGTTTGATATATGACGCTCCATTTATGTGCATCATAGTAACGGAAATTTACACTACTTTTTTTTTGCTGTGTAGAGTAAATTTTCCTAACCTGGGTGTAACAAGCAGCCATTAATTATAATTTTAATTATAGTTAAAAAAGTAGAAAGGCCTGTGCCTAGGGGCACGAACGGAAGCTTGACGTAGGACCGCTAGTGAACGGAATAATAAGAGATGAACTAGCCTCAGGCTAAAAATCTCTATAATAAAGAAAAAAAAAAAAAAAAAAATGAACGGAATAAATGTGAAGTGCATTTAGTTCTTTTAATTGATCAATTATCTATTATCTCAACTCTTTCCGTTTTTAAATTGTAGGCGTACCAAATTTGTAGTAATTTTTTTCAAAGAGAAATTTGATTAAGAGAATCAATCAAAATCACTTGCACCCCTGCTTCCAAGTTTGGTTACAAGATTACAATTCTGGAGAGCATTTTGTGTGGTCGTTGGAGGCTTGTGGTTCTGAATATGGACAAACAGGCACAGATAAATTCTATTCCAACTATTTACTGATATAAGCTTGATGGCCCTGAAAAGAGCCGTTTTATTGTAGAGGACATCCATGGCCACTTACGCTTGGCGTGTTTAGTGTAGGTGACAGCACCACGGACCTCATTTTCCAGGAACACCTTCAGCACATCTCGTAGATCAGACCGGAGATACGTTCGACACCGCCACGGCGAGCCAGACGACGGATGGTGGTTATCTTGAAGAACTTTGCGATGACGCTTGGCACCTCCTTTACCAGACCTTTTCCTCCTTTGCCACGACCAATTGTTGCTTGTTGGGTGTGAAGGACTAGCCACCACCTTACTAATGCTGCTATTGCTGCTCACCACGCCGTCCGAAGCGCAAATGAGCTAATGCCATACAGCAGCGCTCTTTTATATCTTTTCAGGTTAAAGCAGAATGATGTGCAACCAAGTGGTACTTGGTTATGAGGACTGGGTTTGGGAAGAACGTTTATTTCATGAAAACAGTGATAACATTATAAATTTTTATTTGTACAGTGGACAATGCTTGACATTACCACTTTTTTAATACTTTCACGTCAAAAATCATCATGCAGAAGCAATGTTAAGGCCCACGCACATTAGATCCGGATCGGATGCGTTGCGGCAAAGTGACAGCTAAATCTATTGTCTAACTGTCAAATTTACGTCAACGCAACGCAAACGGATCTAATGTGCGTGGACCTTTATAGATGCGTTGGAAGATTTTTGAGCGATTGGTGATAAAATAATTGAAATTTGTCCAGAAGCAGCTGTGTTATTAATGTTCAAAATCTTTCATAATTTGTTACATGTTCCATTTTCGGTTTTCACAAAGTGTACCCCCAGTATAGAAATGAAAGACGTAGTCCTACGTCAAAATAGACCTACAGAATAAATTCCAGCGACGCCGGTGGTGTAGTGGTTAGCGTGGTTATCTCTCACCCCAGAAGGCCTGGGTTCAATCCCACTCGGCACCGCCGGAATGTTTTGAGGCATAACATCTCTGATCACGACTTCCTTCGGAAGGGAAGTAAAGCGTTGATGCGTTAACATAGCCGGTCGAACTCCAGACGAATTTTGAACCACACTACCGTTCATACTTGCGTCATCGCTCTGATAAGACAACGAAACCCTACCCCCAAGCTCCTCCCCTTTTCCTATCCTTCGACAATGTACCCCTCTTACCTCGGGTAAGCCGCGAGTATTCGATCCAACTCCTACTAGACATAGAATTAAGAGAATTTTGTTACAAACAAAGAACAATGAATTATCGGCTCCGTAAAGCTAAGGATCTGGGTGTAATTCTTGACAGCAAGCTGACATTTACCGATCACAAAGCAGCAACAACCGCCAAAGCCTACGCGATACTTGGATTTATCAAACGCAACACGCCACAGTTCGAGGATGTCTATTGCCTTAAATCATTGTAGTGTTCTCTTGTGCGAAGCATACTGGAATATGGTGTTCTAGTATGGGCACCTTATCATGTCACGCTTTGCTTTCGCATCGAAAAGATTCTTTGTTGGATTCGCTCTACGACTGTTACCCTGGAATAACCCGGTTGTTCTTCCCCCATACGAGAACCGCTGTGTTTTGATTGACCTTTGCACTTTGGCGGGTAGGAGGATACTTCTGCAACCCCTAATAAAATTTGTATGGTTATTTTGCTTAACGACGTGTTTGGGGTATCATCCAAACCATTTGTGGAAAAGTTCGACAATTTGGGTTATCGTTCGTTTATGGTATTTTTTTATTAGGGACGGCTGTTAATATTTGACATTCTGAACAACCATATTGATTGTGCTGAACTTCTTGGCAAACTTAATTTCAATGCTCCGGTTAGACAGACAGGCCAGAATGATCCTCTCCGCATTCCTCATCATTGAACACTCTACTTGCAAAATAATCCGCTTGATGTTTCATGCCAGCGATTTAACGAGTCTCGTGACAACTTTTTTGTTATAATATAATTTACCTTGAGGCGATCCTATTTCCTAGTTGCACTGCATCTTCTATGCTGTGGTTGTGTTTGCTTGTAGGAGCATAAAGTTTGTTCGTCTAAAAGTGGAAGTAAAAATAAACAC
Source organism: Ochlerotatus camptorhynchus (assembly GCF_037179485.1). NCBI lineage: Eukaryota > Metazoa > Arthropoda > Insecta > Diptera > Culicidae > Ochlerotatus > Ochlerotatus camptorhynchus. Next base: position 2,069,167 of record NW_027040808.1, read on the forward strand.
ACATATCTAATTTTTTTGTCCCCGAAGTAAATTACTTTTATTCGCTTAAATACTAGTTTCCGAAACCGTTTCTTCCACCTGGCCATTAGGTTATGGGCCCAGGCAATAGTAAAATCGGGAATTAGTTCGGTTCGAGGAAAATCCACGTTAATTTTTTTTTTTTCTGTCCGTCGGAAATCGCCGAAATGTCCGAGAGAGTGTCGATGGAAAAGCTGGGGGCCTATGGAAGTACAAGATTACTCTGGAGCTCGGAGAGAAAGGCCTAGCGGATATCGTTAAAGCGGAGGTTCCGGCCGTCCCTACAAAGGACTGGCTGTCTCGTGATGGAATCGCTCAATCAGTCATTGGACTGGCACTAGAGGACTCTCAGTTGTGTCATGTGATGGGGAAATCATCTGCCAAGGAGATGTGGGACTCTCTCCATCAGTATCACGAGTGGAAGTCGATGTCGGGAAAACTTTACCTGCTCCGCCGGTTGATATCCTTGCGTTTGACGGACAAAGGTAACATGGCTGATCATCTGTCGCAGATTACCATGCTCACTGGAATCGGAGAAAAGTTGTCGGATCACTGGTTGATCGCAATCATATTATCGAGCCTGCCGGAATCCTATAACGTTTTGACTATGTCACTGGAATCCCGTCCAGAAGAGGACTTAACTTTGGATTTTGTGAAGGGTCGGTTGCTGGAGGAATGGCGACGACGAAGCGAGCACGGACATCATCAGCAGTCCCCGCACGAGGAAAAAGTGCTGCAAGCGGGTAAAACGGATGGACAAGTATGGTGTGCGTTCAGGTGCAGTAGGTGATGTTTGGTTTCTGGATTCCGGATGTACAGCGCACATGACCGGAAACGGCGAGGATCTGGAAATGGTAGATTCGTCGCACCGTGAACACATTAGCCTGGCTAATGGGAAGACTGTATTCTCCGAAGGAATAGGCACCCGGCGCCTGGATGCGGATAACGGAAAGGGTCGTTCCGTTGATCTGAAACTGAGGAATGTTTTGCACGTACCAGTTCTGACGATCAATCTGCTGTCCATCAGCAAGATAGCTGACGAAGGGTTCGAGGTGCTGTTTGATCGGAGCGGCTGTCGGATCCAGAAGAATGGTGAAGATGTCGTCGTTGGAGTTCGCAACGGGAACCTGTACCAACTAAAGCTCCATCATGAACATTCTTTGCAAGTAACTGCGAGCCATCGAGATGATTGCCAGCATATATGGCACCGTCGCCTGGGCACCGCAACCTCGTGGACATTAGCAAGATTGTGCGTGAGGAACTCGGAAGGGACTTGAAGATGGTCGACTGCGGTATCCGTTCGATTTGCTCGACGTGCTGTCAAGGGAAGCTGTCGTGTTTGCCATTTCCCAAAAAGTCACAGGAAAAATCAAAGGAAGTACTGGACATAATTCATACCGATTTGTGCGGACAGTTGGAAGTTCCGACGCCGAGCGGTAATGGTTATATCATGACTATGATTGATGATTACAGCTGTTATTGTGTTGTGTACCTGTTGCAACGGAAATCACAAGCGGAGGAAAAGATCAAAGAATACATCAATCTGGTTCGTACGCAGTTCGGTAAGGTGCCGAAGGTGATCAGAAGTGACGGTGGCGGCGAGTACTCGAGCGACTCACTGAAGAGCTTGCTGAAGAGTAATGGTATCATCCAACAGCAAACAGCACCATATTGCCCGCAGCAGAACGGGAAAGCAGAAAGGAAAAACCGATTGCTCATCGAGATGACACGCTGCTTACTGTCGGAGGCTGACTTGCATCGGAAGTATTGGGGAGAAGCTGTATGCACGGCAAACTATATCCTGAACCGTGTTCCGGCATCGGCCACTGGACGGACGCCTCACGAATTGTGGTACGGTGTGAAACCAAGCTACAACCACATGAAAGTGTTTGGTTCTCCGGCATTTGTACACGTACCTAAAGAGCGTAGGAGAAAGTTAGACAAGAAAAGCATTCGTATGATTTTCGTCGGGTACGCTGAGGGGAGAAAAGCATACCGCTTTCTTAACCCGGAGTAGTGACTCTTGGACTCGTGGTGGATCGTAAATCCGGTAATTACAGCATCAGCTTGAGAGGTTACATTCAGCGTACATCTCAGAGATTCGGTTTGGGTGAGTGCAAGCCTGCACGCACGCCGATGGAAGAGAATTATACACGAGGAGAAGTCGACAGTTCACCGTTAGCGAACAACGCTAATTATCGCAGTCTAGTAGGTGCACTACTCTATATTGCTGTTCACGCTAGATCCGATATAGCACATGCTACCTCGATTCTCGGCCGCAACGTGAGTCAACTGACAGAAGCCGACTGGGTAGTGTCGTGTCCGGGCACGCTTTCAATTTGCCAGTCGACAATCTCGGCCATGGTGACTGCTGATACGCTGGATCCTGTCCACACCGTCTCGGAGTGCAACTTGAATTCGATGTGAAAATTCAAAACCAACTGTTAGCCTTGAAAAAGGCTGTTTGTTGAACACGCTGGATCGTTGCGCGGTACTACTCGCGGTTACTGCTGCTGCTGGAAGGCCTCCTCTCGCTGATTCGATGCGCGACACTGCTCGCGGTTACTGCTGGAAGGCGCTCTCTCGCAACCGATGGTTCACCGCTCCGTTTCACGGCAACGGGTCGTGGTCTTGCTGCCGTTTGCTCTCTCTCTCTCTCTCTGTTCGATGCGCGACACTACTCGCGGTTATTGCTGCTGCTGGAAGGCGTCCTCTCGCTGATTTGATGCGCGGCACTGCTCGCGGTTATTGCTGCTATTGGATGCTACTCTATTCACATCAGTTGTATGAATGCCTAATGCGCGACACGGGTCGCGCTTTTATATGATACGTGTGCCCGCGGTTTTTCGTTCCCCCGCGTTATAGGCGATCCTCATTGGTTGACTAGTAACCGTTTTTCTATTACATCTAGTTATCCATGAGAAATGTTCGCGAGTCATAATGACTTTTTGCAAACTTGTCTATCGCTGGGTATCATTTATTTACTATTTTTTTTTCTCTCAATAATGAAGGGTTAGTTTATTTGTTTTGTCTTTATTTTAAATCATTTATTTTATTTTATTTTTAACTCAACTCTATCTACTACAGGTAGCTGCCAAGCGCGTTGTTCATTACCTACGAGGTACCTTGGACAAAAAACTGTGTTTCAATGGATCATCTGTAGAGTTAACAGGTTATGCAGACGCCGATTGGGCGGGTGATTGTAAAACCAAGAAATCAACATCTGGCTACGTGTTCTTGATGGGAGGAGCAGCAGTGTCATGGAGAAGAGCTAAGCAGGATTCTGTATCACTATCGTCGATGGAGTCTGAATATATCACGTTGTGTGAATCTGCTCAGGAGACGATTTGGCTTAGACGGATTCTGGACGATTTCGGAGTGAAACAGAAGCAAGCAACAACCATATACGAAGATAATCAGTCGTGTATCGCATTCGTCAAGTCCGATCGCTCAACGCAACGTTCCAAGCATATTGAAACAAAAGAAATGTTTGTCCAGGATCTTTGCAAGAAGAAAGTCATCAGACTGGAGTATCTGCGTTCCGAGGACATGGTTGCTGACGGCTTAACCAAGTCTCTTGGAACGATCAAGACAAACAAACTTGCGGAGAAGATGAGACTCATGGAGTAATCTACGAAGAAGGATCGACCAAGCCAAATCAAGGAGGAGTGTGATAATATAATTTACCTTGGGGCGATCCTATTTCCTAGCTGCACTGCATCTTCTATGCTGTGGTTGTGTTTGCTTGTAGGAGCATAAAGTTTGTTCGTCTAAAAGTGGAAGTAAAAATAAACACACGTATCTAATTTTTCGTACCCGAAGTAAATTACTTTTAATCGCTTAAATACTAGTTTCCGAACCCGTTTCATCCACCTGGCCATTATTTTTACACGAAGACGAATAATTAAAATAAATAAATTTTTCTTCTTCTTCTTCTTATTCTTTTTCTTATTCTTCTTTGTATTTCAATATTATTTCCTGCTCTCAACTTAGTGTTCTAGATATACTTCCACAGTTATTAACTGAGAGCTTTCGATGCCTGTAACATTTTTGCATTAATATAATAATGCCTATGTCCAGGAAAGTCGAGAATTTTCCAATCCTAAAAATTCTAGGCTGGACAGGGAATCGAACCCAGCCACCTCCAGCATAGTCTTTCTTTGTAAAGCTGCGCCTTTACCGACTAAGCTATGGCAGACCCACGCATCTCCTCACTTTGCTATTGCCAGTTTGACAACATTTGTCAGGCTCCGTCTCCAAGCTGTGTCCATATTTCAGCTTGTAGTATTTTTTAATAATATTGGAACAAGTACGCTTTTCATTTATTTAATTATTTGTTAGTTATTTATTCATACAGAATTCATATTTATGCAATTTACGAATTTAATCAAATGGCAAGAAGTTACGATTTTTACAATTAAATCGTAAATATGTTCCCCGCCAAGAAATGTTCTCTTATATAGAGTTACACTTGTCATACAACCAGCAATTAGTTCCCAATACGTTCAGCAAATTAATTCCATTTGACCCGAGTACGCTACCTGTTCGTTAAAGGCCAGGGTACGAATCCGAACCGTGCTCTCTTATATGTATAAGAGTAACCGAAAATAGATTTGAGCAAGACAGTATATTGAAATTGCATGATAATGAAAGAGATGTAGCATTGAATGATTTTAAGAGAAAGATGATGAGAATTGTCGTTTGAAAGGTCGTTGAATTACTTCGGTAATATGACGTACTTCCGGCCACAATTACCGTTGAATCCACACCTATCTGAGGGTTTCTACTCGTTCACTTTGACTTGGACCGTGGAGGAGGTGAGAGTGCGAGTAGTTGATACTTAAGTGTACTTAGTGTCGCGGTGTGTTTTTCGTGGTATGTGAAATTTAAAATGTGAGAAGTCTAAAAAAGACTGAATTTAATGTAACATTTCACGTTCCTTTCCGTGAATAATGTCTTTTGTGTGGAGATTTTACTTAAATGCGTTCGACGGCTTTTTGTGCAGGATCGTTTTGTGCAGATTGGAGATTGCACCGCATCGCTTCTATCGATACATGGCTTTGCTCGGAACACCGCACTCATGATAAAATTTCGCGCTCTTTAGACCCCACGCTTCAGCGTCTTGGTTCCCGGTTTGGGAAGAATCCGGAAGGGAGACACCGTTAATCTATTCTCCGACAGAGCGTTGGCCAACTCCGCCAGCATCCACCACGTGAACTAACGTGCTTGCGACGATCCCCTCGTCGACATCTGCGCCACCGGCAATCGGCGCTAGTATCAGTATCAATTCGAGGATTCGAATGGGAATTTCCGCACCATACCAGCCCGGGGTGTAATGCGCAACACCAACACCGATCAATAGAGTGCTTCTTTGCCGACCTCACTCCAACAAAGGGATGCTTCTGTGCCGATACGGATAAAGCAGCGACGACATCGATGGTACCGTGAGTAAACAAAATGCATGGAAATCTCCATGCACACAAACACATGAGCTCGAAGACAAGTAAAAGGATAGGCTAGCAATCGCTAGAATCAGATCAGAATACCACACACGATTAGGGAGAGCTAGCAAACAAACAAACATTTGGAAAGGAACAAGCTATGAACAAACCTAGATTAGGAACTCTAATAAATTATACAATAATTTCCGTTATTTGCCCCTGAAATAAATGTTGTTTTTCGTAAAGTTCAAGCTTTCCATGTAATGTTAATTTTGGTTGACTAGGTTTTTTCACATTTGACGTCGTTCTATTTTTGCGTTATTTGTTGTGGTATTTTTTTTTTGTCAGCAGAATTTACTCCAGGATGGACAGCCTGGGAAAACAGTGTACACACTCACGTGTCACGATCGGTGAAGGAAATCTGAAAGGGGATGTTCCTCCAGTGATGATAAATGTGAGTGGGGTTTGTTGTGTGCACCAACTTTCGCTTAAGACTATATGAAGCAGCCTCTATCTGTGAGGATCTCAATCCCTCATGGGATTTCAGTCTACTGAATCGCCCTCAAACTAATTTTCGGTCTCTTCTACACATAAATCCACCCTGAGGTTGGAATACTTGCCGGGCAAATCAAACCGTGACGAGTGGTCCTCTTCGGAGGTGGTGCTTAAGCTACTCGTTTTGAGACAGGAAGCGTATTCAGTGGTCGAAATCTTGCAGGTTGCGAGGCTTCCGTTACAATATGACCCAAGGAGGCGTAAAGAAGGAACTTGTGAAGCCCCTCTGTGGTTAATTGAGAAGATGAAGATGAAGGGCACAGAATGCTTTAATTTAATTACTGTGTAGGTGCTCATAGGAAAATAGGAGTAAGGGGTAAGTCACAATCATGAAGAAGAAAGCAAACAATTTGTTTTGGTATATTTTATTCATTTCCCCGCAGTTAATTGAATTAAAAGCATTTCACTTTGTAAATATTGTACCGCTGGCAGTACACTCGCGATAAAAAGGCATTCTGTTGTTGATTGCGATTATCTTCCAATTAGAGGTATTAATTAACATAGAGATAGCGTAAATATCCTGCTGTGATCTTGAATTTATTCTCCGTACTGCTGTCGACACCAGTTTATTTTTTGGTGGAATTGTTTGTGGGTTACCAGGAAAGGAAAACTACAAGTTAAGATTAAGAGCAAGATAAAAAAAAAACAAATCTTCGAAGAGGCAACAAACTCACAATATGCTTTCTAAGCAACTTGATTCTCCGAGCAGAGGTGGGACGTTGCGATAGCAGCAAAGCTGATAGATTATGCTAAATGACTAATTATACTGCCCAAACCGGTCATCGGGCACTTGCTAGATGAATGGTTAATGAAATTAGGGAAAGTTGCCAAGTCAACCGAATCTAATTGGTCGTGGAAGTGCTCTCCATGGGTTATGCCGCTGAATGGTGGTAAAAAAAAGAAGAGCACTGATGTAGAATGTGTAAGCAAAATTTGCCAGACCGTCTGTATTTTATTAGTTGAATTTTCATAACCTGTTTTACGGCTTCATCGTCATTAACAAAACAAACTTGGCTGTGCAAGCGCTAAACAGGTAATCAACGTCGTCCGCTGCCGGGGGTCAGCCTTTTAGTGTTTTTCAGCCAGCAACATCACGAAGCACTGCCCTGAACCAGTGAACCACTCGAGCCATCTGTTTATTAAATGAAAAATTCAAAGCCAATCTCGTTTTAAATTCATCACCCACTGCCTAAATTCAATAAATAAATACAATGTAATCTGGAAAACTTTGACTGTAACGATTACTCTCTGTTTCTTCTTTCGAATCTCTCCATGAATAACTGTTTCTGGGACAGGTTTAAGGTTGGCAGCTGGCTGAGGGTTTAATGCCTTATGGGGTGTTTACACTTATGCTATTTTACTAGCGCTAATGAGCCAGCTGCTAGCAAAAAAGCTCATCAGCATAATGTAACAGGGCCTCAGTGTCTACCAGCATGAGATTTCAGGAGCAACTAAAATTCATGCTAGTTGGCTAGTACACTAGCGCTAGCAAATCCGCACAGATGTAAACATCCCATTAAAAGCATTCCGAGAAAAAATCCGCTCTGCCACTAATCTTAGTAGAAGCATCTCTCTTCATCACAATTTTCTTGGGTCCTGACGTGGGCGCACGTAAGGGATTAGATATTTCAGTAGGATAATTCCGCGGCCAAATTCAGACGTTAATAATGCACAATCACGTCTCGAATGAGGGCGCTCGGAGAATCCAGAACGGTAGTGTTGCAAGGATTTTAAACATTTTGACGTGCACAAGAAAACTAAAGCCGAGGATCTATCTTCAGCTCTACTCACGCGTCAATCAAGCGGTAAAAAGAGGAGAACGTTTTCAAACCCGAACCAGGGAAAAAATATCAATCACTGTGAACGGCCTCCAACAAGCATGGAGAATGGCTTTGCAGTTTCGAAAACGACATAAATCAATCTCACTCGAAAAATTGAAATGCGGCTGTGCGAAGCTTGAGGGTAATTTAAAAAAAAAATTGTTCCAGCTTTAGGAAAGCGAGGAACAGTGATTCAGTTTGATGCTATGCATGATTTTTTAGCTAATAAATAAAAATGATTTAATCAATTCGATTATTCTTATTGATCTATATCAGTTGTCAAAAAAAAACCTTTCATTCATGCTCCAATTTCTAAGCTCTATAGATTCGAATAAAGTCAAAATTGAACATGTCCTTGCAAATCAAATGAAATTAAATGAAAGTTTTGATCGGAGCCGTCAGTGTGTGTAAGTGTTCGATCAGCTCGGGATATAGAAAAGTCTTTGTCACACTCCCTAAATCAACCACCTTCGCCCACTGTGCACACTTCCAGATCCCAAATGCATCCATCAGTGCTACCAAATCACTTATGATACAGAGTGAAACCCTGTCGAGCGATGGAAAAAAAAGCTGGCTCTCTGACACAATTCCCTACATAACGCAATTTTTCAGTGCTAAAAAACGATTTCATAGCCAGTCAGAGCACATCACAAGGCGTCCCCATTCAATATGGGCTTACACGTTCAGTTTTTAGTCCGCTTTCTCCATTCACCACCGGCTGGGTCGGTCGGCGTACTTCCGGATTGTCGGTGCAAAGTGACGCACGGAGGGAGGGGAGCGGGCGAACCAAATGTATGGGATCGTCAATTTGTCGAGGTTTTCCTGGTTTCCTTTCAGTATTTGAGCATCCACCCTTGGTTGGGAGAGGGAATCCTAAACCATAATGAGAGGAACGGAAGGGACTGTTGCAGAACGGAAAAAAGGGGAGGTCGTATATGTAGTGAAAGGTTAAAAAATTGTAATTCCCTAATGGGCCACTTTCTGAAAGCTAATACGCAAACTCACAACATAGGGATGTACAGAATTGGGTGAACGTTTTTATTGATACGATGACTTGATTTGCCGTGCAGAGGGAAAACATGCTGTAAACACTCCCAAAAATATTAAAGCTGTGGTATGATGATGACCAAAGGAATACAATTAGATCTTCAGAATTGATTTAGAGGCGTCCCAAGTAGAATCTTTACTAACGATATCTAAAGTTAATATGGATTAGCGTTGCATGCCGAATACTATTTAAAAAAAACCCATATTGATCCACTGGACAGGTGTATAGAAGCTTTGTTACCCAGTACAATCTCATTTTTTATTTTATCTAGATAAATTAATTAGGGATCGATTGGGAATGTTTTATACAGGTGAGAGAGCGTGTATGTTTGACTGTCGGTCACAGACGGCAAGACGTGTGAAATTCGATTTTAATACCTATGTTACGGTAGAAACAAAGGTTAAACAAACTCTGATATTTGCATACCAAACAAATTAATGGCTAAACTATAGTACTGTCTTATTGATTTGATATCATAATTGCTTATTTTGCTCTAAACATTTCAAACATTATTTCTTGACATTTTACCTCTTATACTATATCGTGCTAATTCATATTCTTTTTTGATATCTAGATCATAATTTTGTATGACTGAGATATTTTCACCTACCTGAGATCAAAATATTCTAATCATTAGAACCATTTTGAGATTAAATTTTAAATTGAGCACCTTCGTTATTTATTTCATCTAGCACTAGGCAGGAAGCAACGATTTGTCCTATTGCAGATCAGCATCGAAGCGAATCTGTATCCTTACCAGCATATCGGGATCCAAGTCACAATAACATAGGCATGCATAGTTTTCTTGCATCTCCATTTAGGTTTTCGGCAGTTTAGATTTTGTTAAAAATTGCTTCGTGACACTGTCGGAACTTTCAAAATATGTTTCTAATGATGTTTTTGTTTTATTTTGTATAATAATATGACACCTTATACAAACATGTCAGTTGATGCTGTAACAACATTGATTTATCAGTTTAGTATCATCTCTCCTTTATTTGGTTTATTTGCAGCTCGTTATGTTTTTTAGTAAGAGTAACCATGATGCACATTTTGGACAGCTATTTTATTCAGTAGAAGTATCCAAAATATTCAGTTTATTCAGTAGAATTATCCAAAATATATTTTTAAGAAGTGTACTTGCTCATTCCTAGCAAAGTAGATCATGCAGTAAAATACAATTGCTAACTGCATGCAAATTCTCTAAAAACATTTTTAGATGTTGCATCAGTGCTGTCCTGGTAAATTAGGAAACAATTACTAGTTGAATTTTCATATGGTAGCCCACAAAAAGCTTTAATTAATGCACCCCGTTTCACGAAAGTCCATAATTATAATAAAAAAACATCAATTCGCCATAAGTATTTGAAATACTTACAGGGAAGAGAGTCAATCCAATCAGTTCGTTTTAATGGCTATCGATTTTTTCCCCCTTGATTTGTTTTCCGTCGATCTTGTTTTCCATGCTGATCACCAATGCTACCGACGCCAGGGAGGTAGCTCCCACATCTGGGCCCTACCTATCGACCCATCAACTCATGAACCGGGGACCAACGGCTCTACTTCCCTTCCGAAGGAAGGCGTGATCAGAGATGTTATGCCTCAGAACATCCCGGCGGGCTATCAATTTTTGATGCGTGCAAAACTTTCGTGAATCCAGATCCCAACCATGATAAACCCAATCCTCAACTACGGTTCCGTCCCGACATGGTTGTTTTACGAGGTCAAATTCTTCATAAACCAAAATTCAATGCCAATTGGTGGCAATTTTTCTGAAGATGTCGGAACTTCCCTAGAGTTCCCAAAATCTTACAGATGTTCATTGATTGGACCTTAAGATACCGTAGTTTTCCTAAAATTCATGAAATTTTCCGAGCTTCACAAAACTTTTTTAAATTTTCATCAACTTTCACACCCTTAAATTATTTCACACCCCTGAACTTCTCTGGACTTCACAGGAATTCTCTGCACTTTCAGAAATTTCCTGAACTTCTTTGGATTCCACAGAACTTTTTAAAAGTTTCCATAATTTTCCTGAGGTTAATAGAACTGTCTTGAATTTCTATGATGTTCCCTGAAGTATGCTAAAGAAATTTCCCTTTAAATCTCCAAACTTCATTGAACTTCTTAGGATTTTCCTGAGCATGAGCATGATTGACCGCCCACTACTCTGTTATTGCCAGATCAGCTGTAATTACACAGAGAACCAATAGACGATGCTTGGGACTATCAATCATCCTCAATGTGTAAAAATTGGTGATCTCAAACTAGGCAATACCAGCTCCAGCCGCGACCGAACGCATATCACTGGAATGTTGTGGGGGTTTAGTTTGCTGTAGCGTTCGTTTTGGTTAACGATAAGCTGAATTGATGTTCTAACGATATGGAGGGGTTACTGTAAAAATAAATAAAAAGGAATGATCTCACCCAAATAACCAAGCGGAGCTGCACCAACAGCATCAGGCCTCCTCATAGACTTTCTTCGACCCATTGCAGGTATCTTCTTCCTCCTTACGTGATAATTATAATTGTAGACGGTCTGCTTGACATCAACATGAACCTGTCAGGGCTTTAGTAGAAGTCGCATGAAATATGAGCATAAGCATTAGGGTGGGACTAAATTCAAATTCCAGCTCCAGTATGATTTCCGGGGGCTTTCTGGGTCCTAGAATAACTGTGTAAAATTTCAGGTCGGTCTGTGGAACTATATTTTAGCGCCAGCGGTTTTAATTTTACATAGGATTTTCTATGGGAAAACTTACTTTTTCAAATAGAAATCTGGTGAGGTCACCCGTTGTTCTCTAAAAATAAATCAACCCAACTATTCCCTAGGAAATTTTACAAGAAAACTTTTCTTCCAAGACCGCAAAACGATCCGACGCTTGTGGAAAAAGTTATATAGCCATTACTGATTGCTAACCAAACGAACTGCTCATTATTATTTTTTTCTAGCAGCACTTCCAGCTGCCGCCTGCTGCTGTCTACGTGAGGCTGTCACGTTGTGTGGGGGTTCACTCAGCATGGAGGAAAGCCGATATCATGCGCAAAGAATCTTCGATTTTGATGAAACTTTACACAGGTTTCCGGTATCCAGCATTTTACGAGCGCTTTTGACCGCCACAATCTGACTGAGTCTTTGGTAGGGAACATATGATTTGACGTTCGCAGAATATTTCCATCTCAGTGTACTACCAAAGGTACATCAGGATCGTGCTTCAGCTGGGAAATTTTCAATCAAAATGAACAAAATGAAAATAATGCTAGTGTAACAAATTTAGAAAAACATATAAACAAAGAATTTAAAAATTAAGGAATTTATTAAGTAAAGAATTTAGTAATTTAAAAATTTAGGAGTCTAAAAATTTAGAATTTTCGAGTGATAGAATTTTAAAATTTTTGTTTTTTAGAATTTTAGGATTAAAGAAGTTTAAAAGTTCAAAATAAAAATATTTACTGCTTTCGCCAGCCATCGTGAGGCGGGAACGGCGAATGGTCTGATAATTTATAGCGTAATCAGATGTGTTGGACGACTTCGTGTGATTGTCTTCAATTATTGCTTCCAAAATCATACTCGCATTTCTATTAGATATTCCAGTTCTTTCAACATTCGGAGTTGTGATGTTCATTTTTTTAACTGGTGTACCTGTAAGAACAGAGAAAAGAGGAGAACCAACGTCGTTGAACATTTAAAAAGATAATGTCCTGGTGCCTTTAGGAAAGTTATTGAGCAAATAGATGACCGAACATGCTCTGGTGAAATATACCTTCACCCTTGCCCTAGGGCACCGCAAGCACTTCTAGAAGACTCATAGAATAAATTCGGACTTGTGACCGGAAAATTAACACTGGAATAACCACTGAGTAACCTTCCGGATTATCCAGATATACATGGGGTAGTCAATTATACGGAAAGACAAATCCAGTGAAAAGAAGTGAACTTGGATCATGAGTTGCATTTGAAAATAGCTGAAATTTTACCTAATAACAGAGCAACCTAGACATTTTCAGTTCATTTTAACTGTTCATCAAACGAAATGAGCACTGTTTACTAATCATATCTTTTTCGTTAAGTCTAATGTTTAGTCTACATTTTTTTCCTAGACGGCTTTGCTCTATACTCGAAGTTTTTCCAAATAGGATTGTTTGAATAAATTGTGCGCCAAAGCAAATAGATCCTTGTGAAAAATCACGCTTGTTTCCAAATGACTACCGTGAAACATAATGGTTGTACTATACCGGAAACCTGTGTAAAGTTTCATCAAAATCGAAGATTCTTTGCGCATGATATCGGCTTTCCTCTATGCTGAGTGAACCCCCACACAACGCAGACAGCAGTGAACCCCCCCCCCCCCCCCACAACGCAGGTGGCAGCTGGCAGTGCTGCTAGAAAAAAGAATAATGAGCAGTTCGTTTCGTTAGCAATCAGTAATGGATAAATAACTTTTTCCACAAGCGTCGGATCGTTTTGCGGTCTTGGAAGAAAAGTTTCCTTGTAAAATTTCCTAGGGAATAGTTGGGTTGATTTATTTTTAGAGAACAATGGGTGACCTCACCAGATTTCTATTTGAAAAAGTAAGTTTTCCCATAGAAAAATATGCAAAATTAAAACCGCTGGCGCTAAAATATAGTTCCACCGACTGACCTGAAATTTTACACAGTTATTCTCGGACCCAGAAGGCCCCCGGAAATCATACTGGAACGAAAATTATTTTTTTTTCATATATCCGAATTAATTTTTTTCATATATCTCATTGAGCATGTTTGACCGCCACGTCCGCTACTCCGTTACCGTACAGATCAGCTATAATTACACAGATAACCAACAGATGATTCTTGGGTGAACTTAGGATTTTCCTGATATTTATAAATTTTACAAAATACTTTTTTTCTATCTTTATTGAAGAGACTTTCAGCCCTGGGCTGGTTCGTCTTCGGACACCCCAAAAGGGGGTTTCCCAAAGGGAGAGAAGGTACAGAGTTTTTATTTAATGGAGTTAAGTGAGGCTATGCCCGATAGGAATTCCGGAGGGGAGATCCGGAATGGTTGGTTGGTTGCGGGTCCAGAGGGGAACTTATTTTATCTAACTGTTCTATGTTGCTGTCATCTTTTGTATTTTTTGTTTTGTTTTGAGGACCCCAGCAGAGCCCCATCGGTAGAAACTGCCAGGAGAGACCTGGCACCCGCTACCGGCTGGGAATGCCGGGCCTACTGTAATAATATATATGGGTTAAACTCTCCTGTAGATTCCGGCCTCCTTCGCGGAACATATCAGTTCAGCCTTTGCTACCGGGTCATTCTGAAGGGCGTCTCGGATGTTGCCCGTAGAGTTCTCGTGGTTCGTGGAAGCAAGGGCAGTTTATTAGTATGTGCTCGACCGTCATTGTTGTTCTGCAGGTGTCGCATCTTACAAAATACTGCCGCAATTTTCCAAATATTCATGAATCTTTTATGACGCTCCCATTATTTTTCTGGAATGCTTGGAGCTATCGTTAGTTCTCGTAATTTTACTGGGGTCCTTATTACCGATGTCACCTCACGGTGAGTGACAACTTATCACTTACGTTGAAGCGATTCCCATTTAATTTACCCGGCAATCACTTCACCGTGAAGTGACACCCGTAATAAGGGCCTGGAATTCGCTAAACTTCTCTGAAGTTCCCTAATCTTTTTTGATGTTTTCTTTACTTATTTGGAGTTACAGGGTGCGTGACGAATTTTTGCGGTAAATTTCAAATAATAATTTCTCATGCTTGTGCATCATGATTTAGATATATTTGACAGCACTGGATAGCTTATACTGTTAGGTGTAAGATTTAAACAAACAATGTTGAGTAAACGTAAAGATGTCGAAACAAGAGAGCAATCTGTCAGCCGTTGTCGCTTTGTTGCGCGCCGGAGTATGCATGAAAGAAATAATTCAGTCGGTAAATGTGTCTGAAAGAACTGTGTATAATATTAAAAAAGGCTTGGGGAAGTGATAAGACGGAGCACCTGCTCATACTGCTAATAAACCACAGAAATGCCTTACGGAAAATATTTCGTAAATTTGGGAGGAAGAAATTAGGCCCCCAAGCAGTCCCGATATCAATCCGTTGGATTATTTTGTATAGGACGTCGTCCAACGGGATACCAATAGAACCCCTCACACCACACTTAAGTCGCTAAAAGCTAAAATCAAGGCAGTGATGACATCTATGGATCGAAACATTTTAAAACGTGCATACTGCAGTTTCCGGAAGCGTCTAACTACAGTCGTCGAAAGGGAAGGCAATTTTTTTGAATAAATTTACTTACAACTTCCATATGTTGCGAAAGAAAATAAATCGCACAAAATTCATTGCTAGAATAACTAACTGGTGTATTTTTTCTCAAATATGCCATTTGCTGCAAAAATTCGTCACGCACCCTGTATTTGGACTTCCCTTAAATTTAAAAATTTCAAATTTAAACATTTCTTTTTTTTCTTTTCACTTCTCGGAAATTCTATGATCATCTTATAACTTCTATAAAAAAAAACCCGGAAGTTATATGAGGCCCTCTGGCGGCGCCGGTGGTGTAGTGGTAAGCGTGATTTCCTCTCACCTCAGCAGGCCTGGGTTCAATCCCAGTCGGCGCTGCCAGGATGTTCTGAGGCATAACATCTCTGATCATGGAGAAGTAAAGCCGTTGGTCCACGGTTCATGAGTTGATGGGTCGATAGGTAGGGTCCAGGTGTGGGAGCTGCCTCCCTGGCGTCGGTAGCATTGGTGCTCAGCACGGAAAACAAAATCGACGGAAAACAAATCAAGGAAAAAAAATATGAGGACCTCTGAAGTTCTACAAACACCTTGAAAGTTATATGTATATCTCGATAGTTCTATGAACTGTTCAGAAGCTCTGTGTACTGCTTGGATTTTTTATCAAATTCTCGGAAGTTCTATGATCATCTCGGAAGATTCATGAACATATTGGATGATCTATGAAAGTTTACTAGCTCTTTAAACGTCTCGGAAATTCTACTAACCGCTCGGAAATTCTATGATCATATCATAATTTCTATGAACAACTCGAAAGTTATATGAAGACCTCTGAAGTTACATGAACATCTTGGAAGTTCTGTGAAATACTCGTAAGTTTTTTGTATATCTTAGGAGTTCTACAAACATCTAGAAAATTTTATGAATGAACTGTACCAGAAGAAGTATGAACATTTCGACAATTCTATTAATTGATCGGATGCCCCGTAACGTAGGCAGATCACCTTTTCGTGGTACGTTACGGGATGTTAGATCTACCACCGATGCCTAGTCCTGACTACTTCAAAATAGGGGAACATGATTTTTCAGTAATCCAAGGAACACATCGTAGTCCTTGTTACTTTTTATGCCTTGTCGATAGTGACAAGGCTCGGCTTTGTCCACCGAGGATGGTCTTGAAACAAGGCAAAAATGACATCTATGTGATTCCTAATCTTCCATTCGTTGTTCCCTAGTTTGAAGTGGTTAAGACTAGGGTTCTGATGCATGGTCATTATCGGTGTCATTTCTTAATTTAGTTGCTAAGGAATCCAATTTTGACTGACAAAGGGGCGCGCCTTTGAAGGGTGTTTCAACACTCCGAAGGGTATAAATAGCGGACCCTTTCAATTAGAGTCGGATTCTTGCGATAAATGCGAGAATGACAACTGTAAAAAAATCGAATACTTCATAATTTCTCAAAAGTGATGGAGTAATACGACATGCACTAAACTAAGGACACGGGATATACTACAATAGATTAAATTACTGGTCGCAGTGGTGTTAGGTCCTGAACAGATGAAAAAAAAACTGCTCGGATTTTCTATGAACTGCTTGGAAGTTCAATGAGAGATGTGTCTTTAATAAAGACAATAATAATACTACATCTCGGAAGTTCTATCAACATCTCGGAATTTCTATGAACTGCTCGGAAGTTCTAGGAGCTGCTAAGAGATTCTATTATCATCTCAGATATTATATGAACATCTCAGAAGGTTCTATGAGAACCTCTGAAGTTCTACGGACACCTTGAAAGTTTTGCAAACATCTCGGAAGTTTTATGAACTGCTTGGAAGTTCTATGAACATCTCGAAAGTCCTTTGAATATATCGGAGCTTCTATGAACTGCTCGGAAGTTTATCGATTATCTCGATTATCTATGAACATCTCGGAAGTTCAGTAAACTACTCGAAAGATCTATAAACATCTCTGGAGTTCTATGAACATCTTTAAAATTCTATTAATGTCTCCAAGAGATAAACAAGCCTATGGCTTAAAATCTCTCAAATAAAGAAAAAAAAATTAATTTCTCCAAATTCCTGTAAACTGCACAAGTCTAGATAGAGCTGGAATTGGGGCGTAACAGCTTTTGTAAACAATGACTTCTCTCGATAATTTCTTGAAAGACAAGAGACATTTAAAACTCTTTAAGACGAATATTTAATAGCGAAATATGATGTCTGTATCTCTTCTAATAAAAAAGATAAACCCAATTATAGTAAAAAATATGAATAAATTAATATAACATACCCCATTTTTTTCAAATTATTGAGAATAACATACACTCTTAGAAATAACTAATTTTACACGTGACGGAATAAAAGATGAGACGTAAACAAACATGTCATGTAATATTAAGTGCTCCGAGACTGAAAAGTTCGTTGCTCGACGAAAAGTACGTTTTATTGAGCTATATTCCGCGTCTGTTATGACTCAAATTTATGTCAAAATTAACACTCGTATATGTCACTCTCAGAGCACCTAAATTTACATGATTTTTTCTAAGTGTGTACGCCCTTTCAAATGCCGTAAACAACTTTTTTTTTGTTTGCTCCAACCAGAGATATTAACATGTTTAAAGTGCATATTTTTAGTATAAAAAGTCAATAACTCTTGATCGGCGAAAGATATGGACAAACTTGTTGCAGAAAAAATTTGCGCCTTCTTAAGATCTAAAAGTTATTTCAAGACACCTTTGCTGATAAATTCGAAATAAGAAAACTAGAGCAAAACAACTGTTTTTTTAGAGCCACCCTAACTCAATTCAAGAAAATAGCTCTAAATGTGCAACAAAAATACTTTAAATTAGCTCAGCTATAACTTTGCCGAAAAATGAATACCAACAAAAAAGTTAGATTTCATTCCACCTAAATCTGCATTCTGGACCACTGTGCATTGAGACTCTGCGAAAGCTAAATTTGCAGGTTTTATGTGTCAAACACAAACATTACAATCTTTTCTTGTTACTTACATATGCAAAATATCATCATTTTATTTTATTATTCTATAATTGAATTTTTTTTTTGCCAATACGAATGGAGGCACTTTGCTTACAAGGTTTGTTTACAAAATGGAGTTTAAATTATTGGTCTTGACATCTTTTTCCAATATGTTTAGAAAAATCAAAACGCTCCAAAATGTTTTTTTTTATTCTGACGATAAGCTTCCTGTTAATGGCCTTTGTTTTTTACCATTTGAACGTTGCTGAAATCAAGTTCCGTGAATAAAAGCGTCAATCCTCAAAGGCACCACCTACGCACGCGAGTGCAACAGTCTCTCTCGCACTGAGCCAAGGTCGTCGATTGTATGATCCACCGACCGTCGTCGTTGTCATGCCAATATTTGAACCTTCGAGCGTGCCCCTATGGCGTACCAGCTATACCCGACTGCCACGTGACGGTGTCAAGTGGAATGGAAATAATAAATCAAAATCACGTAGGCAGAAGTAATATTACGTGATTAGAAAATTAAACGGAGGATTCTCCCGCAAGGCAAATAACGCACTCGGCGGCGGATGGATAGATGATGCTCGTTCGTTGGGCAATGTTGCTCGTTCTAAGCTTTTCCGGGGGTGGGTCGCTATTGTGACTTTTCCGCTGAAGCCCCGAATCACGACACTCGGCACTGACTGCCCGTTCACTGGTTCAATGGGACAATGACGGTGACCACGATGACGTTGATGATGGTGCTGTTCCACTTTCCGGATTATATAGAATCATGAGTCTACCATGAAGGGGAAGCGATTTACATCACATGGAGGATCTTTCGAGACAGTGAGATTGTCTGTGTGCCCGGATTTGGCATCCTTTTTGAACCATGGGATCGGGGACTTGTGAAGGGACAACGACGAGCTTACAGCATTAGAGAACCCTCAGTTCAAGCGGAAAATGAGCGCTGATTTGGGACAGTAAGTAACGAGGACAAAATCACATATTGTGAGGCAGATTTGTGTGACTGCCATATGATGCTTGTGTTTCAAGTGAGTGGAACAGAATGTTTTTGTGACGGAAGATTTGATTCAAGGGATCCGTTTAAATGGTTGCCTTCACTGCAAGGATGTTTTCGGGAAAGACTGGATCGATAAAAATTCAGGCAGATGGAATAATTAATTGGATCCAAATTTCCCATCTCGCCCGGTATTAAAATCGTGGAAGCTACCCATTATTAAAATATTCCAAGAATAAATTCCACAACGGATACCGTTTCTTTCAACTAAAACTCCCCCGAAAGGCTAAATTTCACAGTCAAAATTTCTTCACTAAAATCATGAACTCGTTCCATCCCCCACTAGAAATTATAATCAACTCAAAACTCACAGATTGCTTCCAAATTCCTGCGAACCGACCCCGTCGTCGTCTTCACGTCTGTGAGATAAACTACCGAACAGTTTTCCCAGAACACTACAGCCGATCTATAAGCATAAACGGGAATGTTCCAGTGTCATAAATCTAAATACCTCGTTCTCCGTCACTTTTTGAACCCAAACAAACGGGGCTACCGCTTTCCTCCAAGCCGCATCAAACCGACTGCCGTTGCTCGCTAATTAAAATTAATAAAATGCCTCAATGCACCTGGAAGCCATCAAGAAATTCTCCTTAGGAAAATCTGTCAAACGGCAAAATTCTTCCCGTCCACGGTCGGCGACGGAGATGAGCTCGAGCACGTCGTTAATTATTGTTTCGGTCGTCCTGCTGGATGCTGTGGATAATTTTCACAGTTCAGATAGTGTCTTCCATCATCTCCGCCGTCGTCATCGCAAGAGACTCGGTAACATGTGCTCTTCATTAGCCTCAGCTCAGATGGGCCACTTGATGGTGTTACTGTGTATCGATTCGAAGGTCTACAACCAGAAAGGGAAACAAAATGTGACAAACGTAATTCGACCGTAACGCGCGCCCGCAGAAGACGTCATACATAGTCTTTGAAGTTATTTGGAATTATTTTTAACATGCTTTACTTCTCGAGTCGGCCGTGCACTGGCCGTGATGCGAGCAAATGTCGCACTTCCCGAATGGCATCAATTATAATAAATCGCGGTCTCGGCAACAGGGAACACGTGATGTTGAGTAGAGCTAGACATAGGCGTGTCAGGAGGGGGGGGGGGGTTTGCTATCACGAAAAGGGCTGTCAAATGTATTTTCCATTTGAAAATTTCACGCAATTATTTCAGCGGAGGCTTCGGTCGTTTTTTTTATAATTACTTTATTTGTACAGGCTCAATCGAATAAACTTTACAGAGCCGAGTTATCATTTTCGTTATACATTATTACTGTCTTATATTTAAAGTTAAAGGAACTGGACCGAGTACTCGCGGTTGTCTCGAAGTTAGTGGAGATTTACAATTTTTTGGATGGGAAAAGGGAGAAGGAGGTTTGAAATGTGGTTTACGATACAAATATATAATTAATCCTTAAACATGAAAATATTTATGTTCATCTTGAAAACAAACATTAAAAAAAAACCACCCGTACAAAATACAAACTAAACATAAGGTTAATCAAACTTAAAATCTAAGGTGAATATTCGTAAGGTAAACATATATGAGTTTCATAAACTCCAGATCGCGTCTAGCCAAAATATCCCGAACTGGAACATTAGGTTGTCTACCTTGAGCCCGAAGGGAATCATAAAAATGTGATCTGACTCCACGATACTCCGCACAAGACCAAAGGATGTGATCAGCGTCCTGGTAACCTTGTCCACATTCACAGAGATTGCTGTCTCTCAACCCCACACGGAACAAGTGAGCGTTTAGACAATTGTGATTGGTCATGAGACGAGACATCACGCGTATGAAGTCTCGACCCAAGTCCAACCCTTTGAACCATGCAAACTTCGACACCTTAGGGATAATTGAATGTAGCCATCGTCCCAAGCTCCCTTCACTCCATTGATGTAGCCAGCTAACGATAAATAGAGAAAAATTCTCTATAGGTGATTTGTCGATCATAAATGTCGCCTTCCAAAGCGCCCACCTTCGCAAGTGAATCCGCCTTCTCATTGCCCAGCTTCGGTCGTTTGTTCCAATAGTTGGTGCTTCGCGTATCTGTAGGTACAAAATAAGCGATGCCAGTGATGTAGTGGTAAGCGACCGCGGTTAGGGCAAAATATGGCTATGCACTTCATATTATAGTTCGATGAATGATGCGCTATTATCAATCGATTGACAATTTTTGGATTCTGATCAGGATCTGAACGATATTGTATGTATTTTCAACACGGAGATACGTCAAGTTATCGAAGCTCACATGCCTCTTCGGCGCCCTCCACTGAAGCCTCTTTGGACGAACAGGATCCTCCGCCAGTTGAAGCACTTCGAACGTATAGTCGGAGTCGTTCGCAGCACTCCAAACATCGCTTTGTAATGGCCAGTAACAAGTACACACGGTATAACCGTCTATTGTATGCTCGATACGGTGATCGTACGGAGAGAAATTTATGTCTACTTCCCAAACAGTTCTGGTTTTTTGTTCGTATTAAACGTAAGGAAGATAGATTGCCAACGTCCATGTATTTCGGCAACCAATTTGCTAGCACAGCCTCTAGTAAATGTGAGATCTTTGCTGAACACTTCAAGAATGTCTTCTCAAATACGCCTACTACGCCATCGCAGATAGAGGCTGCTGTTCGTGATACGCCGCTAGACAGCATCGACTTTGGAATTTTCCAGATCAGCGAGTTGCATGTCGAAAATGCATTAAGTAAGCTCAAACATTCCGTGTCACCCGGTCCTGATGGGATTCCTTCATCTGTGTTGAAAAACTGCTCGAGTTCTCTGATGAAACCGTTGGTAAAACTGTTCAATATCTCGTTCCAACAGCAACAATTTTCTGCTGGATGGAAAACTTCGTTTCTGTCACCGATTCACAAAAAGGGTGACAACTGTAACGTCGTCAACTACCGTGGAATAACGTCCTTGAGCACTTGCTCTAAGGTTTTTTAAATAATTGTAAGCAACGCTCTCTTTGAAGCCACCAAAAACTACATTTCATGTACCCAGCATGTATTCTACCCGAAACGATCTGTTACTACTAACCTCACTCAGTTCACCTCACTCTGCATACGCTCTATGGACGCTGGTTCACAAGTGGACGCCGTATACACGGACTTCATGGCTGCATTCGATCGTGTGAATCGTGATATCCTGTTGCAAAAACTCGAGAATCTGGCGGTATCTTACGCGCTTGTTAGCTGTTTTAGATCATATCTGTCTGAAAGATCCGTGAGAGTAAGGATTGGTTCGTCACATTCGGAGCCGTTTATGATTCCTTCTGGCGTACCGCAAGGGAGTAATCTTGGACCGCTGCTTTTCTCATTATTCATAAATGACATTGCCTTTGCCAGATCTTTATGATCATCACGTGCACTGAGGATTGCCTTGAGTTGCAGAGGTTATTAGATTTGTTCGAGGACTGGAGCAAGCGAAACCTACTCGATTTATGCATAGCCAAATGCAACACAATATCATTCAGCAGGAAGCGGCAACCAATCAATTTCAACTACAGCATGTGTGGACAAACTCTCGAGCGCTTGTATCAGGTTAGGGATCTCGGTGTGATATTGGACCGCGAACTCACTTTCCGACCGCATTACGAAGACGTGATTGCAAAAGCCAATAAACAGCTCGGCTTCATGTTTAAGCTTGCTGATGGATCTGATGATCCTCTCTGCCTGAAGTCCCTTTTCTGTGCACTGGTTCGATCTATTTTGGAATCTTCCGTACTGGTATGGTGCCCGTACAACAGAAACTGGATTGACCGTATCGAGGCGGTGCAGAAAAAGTTTGTGCGCCTCGCTCTTCGCCACTTACCCTGGCGTGATTCGTCAAATCTTCCTCCATATGAACATCGTTTTATGCTGTTAGGCATCGATACTCTGGAGAAGCTAAGATCCAATTTGCAAGCCATCTTCGTCGCTAAGTTAATGACCAATGAAATCGATGCCCCAGATATTCTTGCTGAATTGCACGTATATGCGCCGCAAAGACCTTTGAGGCAACGTAATTTCCTGCACCTTGCTACCCGGAACAGCCGTTATGGTCAACACGATCCTATCAGGATAATGTCTTCTCGGTTTAACGATGTTAGTGGACAATTTGACTTCAATGTTTCTGCTGCCACTTTTCAACACCGCCTCAATGCACAGCGGTGAGTATCTGTCCAATCACTGCTATTTCGAAAGTGTGTATTACCTGCTGTTTTTATTTTTTAATACATGGTCCTTCTACAACACTACGCCGAGTTTCCAACCCTCCGACGCGTGAGCTGCGACGCATTTGCAGATTGTTGTGTTTAATTATTTTAGATTATTGACTTAGCTTTTAATATGTTTGTCATTTGTATTCATTTGTATTCAACGTATTCTGTGTATTGACTATTTGTAGTTTTATTTATTGTTATATCTATGAAAAGACATGGGGTTTTTACGCCTCTTTGAGCCAACTGAATGGTTAACTCAAAGAGGCTTTTCCCCATCCTAGATTTCATTAAGACTAAAAAAGACAGAAGAAATAAGAATAAAATAAATAAATAATAAAATAAATATTCAATATATTTTATTAGAAATTTAAGGAAACATAGTTGACCACTTAACTGAGAATTCAAATAACGTAAACAAAATCGTAGCGTAGACAATGATAAAGCTACGCACAAAGCTGAAACATTTTGCTCCGCGGAAATTGTTTTTTTTTTTCATTAATTTATTTGATAAGCCTCAACTTTACAGAGCCGAGGATTCTTGTTCACTATACAATACATCTTAAAACTATAGTCAACAGGTACAACACAATAAACATTTTATTTTCCGCTTTCCAGTAAGCCTCCTCCACCAGAACGGGAGCCGCTTCTAGTGGTTTGTTTCATTGTATGGCAGAATCGGTTCCATTGCAGCAATGGACGCAAAACGTGGTCAGCACCCACACATTGATCATGAAACGGTTGCTTTCCAAAGTCGACGACGCATCGACCTAAAGAACTGCGGATGAAGCACAATGAGGAGGACCACACAATGCACAGTGGTTCCTGGCTGGACAAAACCTCAAAAATTAAAGGTGATATTTTTTATTTCAATATTTTTTATCATTTTTACATGTTGAGAGTGTCTTAAATTGAATGATTTTTGCAGTTCTGTTGATTATATATTTTATTGTGGTTGTTCTAGTGTAGCGATATCACAATTTTTTGAAAAAAAAAGAAAGTTTCTTGTTACTGTTTTGCTCAAATATAGCAAAAAATAATGTGTTTATCATCTTAAAGAAATGTTCCTCGGCTTATTTCATGTTGAATGGATGGTAAAAAAAAGTGTGTCTGCACTGTTTTTAGTGACAATTTCTAATAAAAAAATTAGCAAAAATATACTTTTTCACATTTAGACTAAGCAAAACATATGACAGACACATCTACCCACTATCTTTAAGTAACCAAAACATAGCTAGAAAAGTTAACTTTCAGATAGATTTTAATGTGTTTTGTGATTTTTGTGAATAATGTTGAAATTAGGAATAACAAATAAAGTGTTCTTCGAAAAATATCCGTTTCTAAGTTATATAATATAATTGTTTATTCGATTGAGCCTGTACAAATAAAGTAATTATAAAAAAAAAAGTTATATAATCTGCAAGATCGAAGCGTGCCATGGCCGCGATTAAACGTGTTTGTTTTCTATTGTCGGGATTTTTGCGATAATTTTCTGTCAGCGTTTTGGCTGGTGGCGCTACGCCATCCGGAAGAATTTTCGTTTGAATTATTTCCAAATGTATAGTGCAGTTCAGTTTTTACGTATTCAGTAACCGTGTTGTGCCAGTGTTAGTGATTTATACCGTGAAATCAGCATGGAAAGAAAAGATTACCATTGGTTAAACCCTGTTAAGCCGTGCCGCTCACCATGCCGTTCTTTTCTGGATACTAATTTGGTGAGCTCGTTCCTTAATTTTTGTGGTAATTCTATCGTAAATATGTTTTTTAAATCATTAAATACGCGTCAATCAAATTTTGCGCTACTGTTTTATAGAAAGTTTCAGTACATTATCAGCATCGATACTGTACCGTAGCAGGGCTTATCGTAAGCGAAATCTTCGGAAGCATGCGATCTTGAAATGGGCTAATGGGTATACGGTAGAGCAAATACCTTCTAACTCCCGAGTTCAAACTTTTAGCAGTCATAAAAAAAATGGTTACAAGTAGATTTTATACATAATACCACTACCAGACAGTAGGAGTTGCATCAGTCAAATGTGTCAAAATTAGTCTGTTTTCTTTTATAAAATCTTTATTCTAATCCTAACATATAAACATGTCTTACAACCTAAGCTATTCTCAACTAATTACAGGCATTTATTTCTAAGTAGAATTTGAAGCTAGGCAAGGAGATCATATGTCGTTCTGTTTCCAAAATATATGGACTAAACTGAACAAATTTTCTAAGAATCATAGTTTTGTCATCCCTGCTAAACTCTTCTAAGGTTGGAGCTATCAAACTGGAAAAGGTTAAGAAGCGCATTAAACGAGGATCAAATCTGTTTAGTAAATGTCTAATAAAATAGTTCCGTGACTGATTGACCGAAAAACATTTACAAAATATATGCTCAAGATCTTCGAGGAATATGCATGATAAGCAATTAGGGTTGTCAGTAATACCTATGCGATACAAATGAGCTCTGTGATCAATTTTCCTATTATAAAGTAAATAAAGAATAGATTTTTCATTTGAGTTCAGGTTCGTTAAGTTAATATTATTCCAGACACGTGGCCAATTGTTTTGTTCTTTAATTTCAATAGTTGGTCTAGGCAATGATCCAATTTTATCAGAATATAGTTTTGTCATAGAAAAAGGTTGTGTTAGATCATGTTCGTAAAACAAATTCATGAAATAAGGATACATATGTGGTAATATAGTAACAGGTTTCCTAATAGACGGACTACTGATATTATTTATTTATTTATTTATTTATTTATTTCGTCAACCAACGTAGACTAGTACAACTAATACAGTTTTGTTTTCTTAAATATATATTTATATAAAAAAAAAAATTAGTGTCAGCTTTCTTCTCTTTTCTTTTATGAGTTGTTATTTCTTATGGAATAAAAATATTGCTTTAGTTTATGCCGAGACATTGTAAAGTCAATGGTTTCGCAGTGTTTATTGTAAGAGGCCATCATGCGGTTTAATGGCCCATATTTTGCATAATTTGTGCGATGATGTTTTATGGCAAATAAATTTCGATTTCGGAGTTGCCGAGTAGGTGCATGGAAATTTAATTTTGATAAAAGTTCTGTGGAGTCAATGCGTTGCGAAACGATATCGTTTACAAATGAAACCATTGCATATTCACGACGCTCTTTTAATGTTTGTATGTTTATAAGCATGCAGCGTGCTTCATATGATGGAAGAGGAAATGAAGTCCAACCTAATTTACGAAGAGCGTATAATAGAAATTGTTTTTGTACTGATTCTAATCTTTCTTCGTGCGTGATTGAAAATGGAGACCATACAATGCTGCAATATTCCAGTATTGACCTCACATAGGCAATATATAGTGTTTTAATTGTGTAAGGGTCCTGAAAGTTATAGCAAAAGCGCTTGATAAAGCCTAGCATGTTATTTGCCCTGTGAATAATTGTATTGTAATGGTCTATGAAAGTTAGCTTAGAGTCTAAGATAATTCCTAAATCCCTAACTCTTTCACATTTGTCTACAGTTTGATTTCCTAATGCAATTGAAATGTTTAAAGTTGTTCTTTTTCTACTAAATGATATTAAGTTACATTTTTTTTACATTCAATTCTAGTAGACTTTTTTTGCACCATATGTAGAATATGTGTATTTCATTCCGGAATATATTGATGTCTTCTTCATTTCTTATTTCCAAAAAGAGCTTCATGTCGTCGGCATAAATAAGCAATTTAAGTTTTTTGAGAATGTAAGATATGTCGTTTACGTATAGAATAAAAAGGAGAGGTCCCAAATGAGAGCCTTGGGGGACGCCTGAAGTAACTTGAATTGGGCTCGATTTCTTTCCGTTGAATTTAATTATTTGTTGGCGGTTAGTTAAATATGATTCAAGCCATTTCAGGAGCCCTAACTTAATTCCAATTTTTTGCAGTTTAAAGAGTAACATTGGTATGTCAATGCGGTCAAATGCCTTGCTAAAGTCTGTATAGAGAGCTTCTACGTGATTTCCATTATCCATTGCATTCAATGAATAGTCTATAAATTCAAGTAAGTTGGTCGAGGTCGAACGACCCTTGAAAAAGCCGTGTTGCATGTCAGTAATTCTATTTTTGATTTGGAGAAATAATTTTTCGTTGACAATTGCCTCGAAAAGTTTAGGAATGCAAGAGATAATGGCTATACCACGATAATTACGTACGTCAGATTCTCGACCAGATTTAAAGATAGGTACTAGAAATGAGCTTTTCCAAATTTTAGGGAAGGTTCCAGATTCCAGGGACATATTAAAAAGCCAAAACAATGGAGCAGTGAGTTCCATTGCTAGACATTTAATAAATACTGGAGGAATTCCGTCAGGTCCAGGACCTTTTGAGGCATCTAAATTTTTTAAAGCCTGCAAAATGTCCTGCACTTGAAGTTGATTGAGGCCAATGTCCCTTGAAAATTCTGGATAAAATGCAGTTACAGATACAGTTTTTTTCCGAACTATCACCGACATTTTCGTCTAGATGCATTATTGAAGGAAAATTGTCAGATTTTAATTTCGTTTTTACGTAATTAAAGAAGTTCTTCGGACAGGACTTTATTTCACGTTCAGTTTTTGCATTATATTCTTCAAATGCAGTACTGATAGCTAAATTCAGTTGATCGCATAGATCCAAATAAATTAATAAATTATTACTACTATTGTGTTTTTTATAAATTTTATGTGCTTTTTGCTTCCGATTTTTCAAGTTTTTTATTTGTCTGTTAAACCAGACTGGATTTTGTGTGTTTCTGTTACGTCTTTTTTTCTTCAAAGGTATTTCTTCCGAAATTATTTCTGTTAAAATTTTGTAGAACACGTCTATACCAATTTCGACATTTCCTACATTCCTTAAAATTAATTGCCAATTGACACTGTTTAATTTAAATTTTATTTTTTCGTAGTCTGCTAATTTATATTCAAAGACTTCTTCGTATTCGCAGTCGTTGGGTCTTTGGTTTTCATGCATAAATAAAGAATATTCGATTAGGCAGAATATAATTTTTAAACAAACACGTGTCGATTGAATTAGGATTTATCCCAGGCTACTATTATAGAAAAACGTAATTGATCCGGTTTAAGATACATTGTTGACTGCTTTCGGGAACGTGATTTCATTTTAATAACTTGTTTAACCAGGGCTTAAGCAATCGTCACGTCGGTCATAGCTTGTTATGATAGCCTGAACATGCGTAAAGAGCAAACCACCCAAGTAACATTGCTAGTTTTATCGAGGTTTTAAAGCATACTACAAGTATAAAACATGGTCTACAGAACCTTCATAAAACCAAAATTGTTACTTGGGCGAAACATTGAACGTCGCGTGAAAGTGGAACTTAATGAAGGCCTAAGTGCTTTTTCGTAACTTTTAGTTTTCGGATTAGAAAGATCATCGGTTGCAGGACAGTGTTAGCGATTTATATTGGATAATCCAAAGCTATGTTAATCATTATAACATTAAATTTTGAATAACAAATGATAAGACAATCTTATTCAAATGCCGTAATAATACCTCTGACCAAGGCAAAATGATTTATATGGTTTTCATAAAAGTTGACGATACCAATACTAATGAGGAAAGGAATTCCGCATTTCCTTTTCCCAAGTCCTTTTCCTCTCCTTCCCTTACCTTCTTCTCTTTTTGATCTCTAATGATTTATAAATAACAATACAACGGAACGTACGGTACGAGATGTCCACGTTTCATCCATTTATTGGATTCTGAAGCATCGTGTTTAGATCTTGGATTTAAACAGGCCCGATGTTTCTTAAACATCTTGCCCCTCAAATGCTGCAGAGTAGGCCTAGCCGTTTTGATATAGTTTGCGCATCTATGATGTGCAGCATATACCAAATAGAAAAAAAAGTGATGGGGGTATATCTATCATTTTCCAGGATGCTTTCATGAACTGGCTGTGTTGGTGTTGGATTAGATTATATTAGATTAGTTTCTAAGTTATATAATCTGCGGTGTATACTGTAGCAAACTTTAAAATGCCTTTTTCAAAGCACACCAACACGCACACACATACACGCACCATATATCTATCTCTTATGGTTCAGGAGCCATGAATCCCTTCAAACAAGCAGGCTAGGGTGGCCCCCAGACAATCGACATTCTTTAAATATCCCTCCATACGGTCATTTCTCGTGAAATTTTTAAACTAGACACTTTTTGAACCTTGTATGACGCATATTTTTGATGCGTTGTTATCTCTTTTATTTGAAAAATTATGGCTAGTTTTAGCTGAAAAATATTCCTTTATTTAAAATTAAACTAAATGCTTAAAACAGAAAAAGCTTTTGCAGTTTTTACCAATGAAGGAAAAACGATGTTTCCTATGAAATTAAATGTTAGAAAACCGGTTTGCCTTATTTTGAGCTATTGACAATTGAAGAGCCATTTTTTCGAAGAAAAAATCCTTCAAATTTCGAATAAAAAAGATAGTTACCTAGTTTCTCGAGCAAAAATATGCGTCATGAAAAGTTCTAAATGTATTCAGAACAACGTTTTACGAGAAATTAACGCATGAAAAGATATTCAAAGAAAACCGATTTCAGCGGCCACCCTAACCTGCCTGTCTGAAAAACACAACTCATGCACCAAAAGATAAAAACGTTGTGTCTTCAACAAAGTCGCTTTGAATTGAAGGTTCTACAACTGTTTAGAACACTGCTTTGGTCGATCTCAAATAATAAAAAAGTTTGTATTTTTAATTCACCAAAGATTGAACAAAATATATGAAGCAATTTTCCCTAAGAAACCATAAACCTAAAACTGACGGTTTGGGCGCAAACATTTTTGTCTTACTAAATACGGCTTTGGGACCATTGTGCATTGGTTTTGGTTCTACTATACTCCTTTTTGTGACGTCTTGATTGTGAAGTTTTTTTTCGTACAGCTAAAAAACATCTATCTCAACTGTTTTTGGCATATTTGCAACAATTTTGAGGTTTTGGCCAACTTTTGTTCTAAGGGGAACCACTGTGCAATGTTTGCTGCCGAGTAAACAGACGATCGCGTGACACACATTGAGAGTGGTCTGCTTCTGTCAACAGCCGAGTGAACACTGCGGCAAGTGTTGGCCGCTTTTGTAAACAAATCACGTTCCAAATCGACTGATAAAATGTCCGCTTTTCTTACTAGATAGGATTACTACACGCTAATTCAAAACCACCCAAATTTGGGTAGAATCCACCCAGATCGGTCAAATTTGAACCTACCCAAAAATGGGTAAACTGTGTTGGGAGTGACAAGTTGACAAATGAACAAAGTTGATCGGATTCATGTCGATGTTGTTCATTTGTCAACTTGTCACTCCCAGCACAGCTTACCCATTTTTGAGTAGGTTCAGTTTTGGCCGATCTGGGTGGATTCTACCCAAATTTGGGTAGTTTAGAAATAGCGTGTAGACGAAACTTTACACTCAAAATAATAGCAATACAGTTAGATTAAAATTTAATATTTTTTCCAAGTAACCACAGAATAAACTGTGTTTTGCATAAAAATTCTGTCGTTTTTATACTAAGATGGAATACGTGGACTGTAAACGTCAAAAACATTACTTTTCCCTATAAGTTCCAGAAAGATATTAAAGACAAAAGGAAGGTGGAACAAGGATTTTTAGGCTTATTTCCCGAGTATTTCTACAGTAAATTGTCGTATAAGAGACCATTTTCAGTTGTAAGTAATTTAGAAAAGCAATAAAAAACAAATTACAAAAATATTATTCCGTTTTGTAGTAATGCATTTGGTTGAGCTCTACCTATCTCAGCAGGCCTTCATGATGATTTCCCGTATGAGCATGAACCCAAAAACTACGTTGGTGGTATAAGTGAGCCTCAGGAAGGATCGAAATGTTGATGTTTGTCACTCGTTTAGAATTCTGCGTCCAATAGAAAGTGTTTTCAGGGACAATGACGGAGAAGCGGTTCAGAAAACCCTCCATCAACGGTTCGACATTACGTGTTGGACACAGGCGTGTAAGACGAAGAATCCCTTCGCCAGGTCATTCGAAACTATATGAAGTTTAATATCCGTTTCAGGCTGCTTCTCTACCAACGAGTGAAAACTCAGTAAAGTGGCAATATTTAAGTAAAAAACCCTTTTTATCTCCTGATGAATGTGGGCGTCTTAGTGGAATACCTGTATAATGAGAGAGAGAAGGATTAGTATTTTCCATTTAATTCCACTACTTTATTTGCTTATCCTTGACAGATACGCGTATTTCGTCTACAATGTGCAGACTTCTTCAGTGTCTTGTACTAATAATCGACTGGACTAGTCGATTATAAGTACAAGACACTGAAGAAGTCTGCACATTGTAGACGAAATACGCGTATCTGTCAAGGATAAGCAAATAAAGTAGTGGAATTAAATGGAAAATACTAATCCTTCTCTCCTTTTATATCTCCTGGATGGTGGCCCAGAAATTTGTTGACTCATCTAGTGATGGTAGCGGTATTAAAATCAAATGTATTGTATATATGCACGAAAAAGAATATAAATAGGGGAATTTACGTATTCTCGTCAATCTAAGCAGCGTCCGAACTTCTATTAGCGATTTCTCAGCGTCACACACATACATGACAGGTTTGTTTGTTGACATTTATCTGCTGCTTGCTGTTCTACCAATTCCAATCGACAGAATTGATCAAAACGGGTTGAACATGTTTTTACAACGCTCCAAACTTCTCAGGTGAGAGTGACTATTGTCGGCAGTCTCTTTTTCTTCGGCACCCTTTCCATTTGAACTGCGTGTTAACCAGCTGTTCTATTATCGGCAACTCGAAATCAGCCGTATTTTGTAGTATGTATATTTCATTTAAAGAAAAATATGGTATAACAGGAATTCACAGTCGTAAAAATGTAATCAGATTGAAGCTGAAAAGGTAAGGAATCGGCTTAATACATTCAGCGAAGAGTTTTGATGGGAAAATACAGCGAAATAAACGTTTCGATTTCGGTTGCCGAAAACAGTCAATGGGTGCCGAAGCCATAATTTACCCTAGCTGTCAATGTATCCTTATATATTTTGTTTTCCAATTCACTCAAAATGACCATAAAAGCTTAATGACAGCTAAACATAAACAAACCAAGTTAATACTAGGATTGAATACAAGCAGAAAATGCATTACGATGTATAATCCATTT
Organism: Ochlerotatus camptorhynchus; assembly: GCF_037179485.1. Classification (NCBI taxonomy): domain Eukaryota; kingdom Metazoa; phylum Arthropoda; class Insecta; order Diptera; family Culicidae; genus Ochlerotatus; species Ochlerotatus camptorhynchus. The sequence continues at coordinate 2,101,672 of NW_027040808.1, forward strand.
TATACTAAGTGTGTATTCTCTCTCTTTAAACCAAGCTATACGTCGGTCAGGAGCAGTGCTGCAAAATCTCGACAGTACACGGTGATATTGACAATTCTACTTTGGTCACTCATTTGAGCTAACAGTCATAGTCAAGGCAGACCATGTCAATTGTCAATGACAATGCTGTCAGTGACGAACATGTGTAGATTTTTATATTAACTAAATTTGTAACGAAATTTACTGACTTGAGCAACACAATTACATGAAGCCGTTAATGTGAACAAGCATCTACCTTCTGAACTACTTGGTTAACAATAATGTGACACAGAATGTATGAAATTACACTTTTTGTAACCAGGTGAATCTTTGTCATTGACGAAAAAATGAATGAGATTTTGACGAAGGTTTATTTGAGGATCAAGTCTGTCAGTGACTATGTGACGAACAATTTTGTCAATATCGCGCGAAAGTCTGTCAATGACAATGACAAATCTCAGCACTGGTCAGGAGAGTTGCAATTTAGTGTAACTTTTAATCTATTTAGATTTGAAAATCTTTTGAGTGTAGAGTACAAGCCACTGATTAAGGGCGAGCTTGGTGGTTATGATATGGTTTACCGTTGGCTGGTGACAGAATGCCGAAAATGTTTTATGATTGCTTTTCGGGAGATTTGCACGCATGATTATTTCGAGAGTTCGAGGTTTACCATGGCAAGTCCAAAATTGGCAACGGAGATATGATAAACCGCAAATTTGTGCGCTAATCTTACCAGTATGTACAATCATAAAGAAATAGCTCCAATCAGTATGAACAGTTAATGTGTATAGCAGTCCCACGTATTAATTGCCTAATCACACATTTTGGCTAATAGGTACATGTTTCAGCTAGGAACCTATCAGTTTCATGTCAATCGTTAAGAGTCTTCACTGAAACCCCTAGGAACGCCTGCGCCGCACCGGGAGACGGATTATACCGAACATAATTTGAGAAGTGACATATCTGCTAAAAGATTAACAAGATTTCAAGATTAATGATGAGCGGTAACCTTTTTGTCCGACCAAAGTACCAGAGTCAGCGTTGCCAGACGTACTGCTAGTGGCATGAAGTAAATTGGATTTTCACCGAAAATGTATTCGCTCAACTGCAGATCATTTTCCAGCACTGTGAAACATCTTGTCATCCGTTGGCATCAGAGACAGCCAACGTGACTACGACGGCGACGACGAAGACGACGATTCTCCAATGGATGGGGAGGTTATGTTTTAGCGTTTTAATATTAATCACCCGCTTCGTCTTGGTTGATCCAGCCAGTGCATTTGTTTACGAGACTGTCTTTCCATGCCTTAACAGAATACCAATATGTTTGTGGAAATGTACGTCGTTTCTGGTCCATTTTTCATCCACACGTTTACACGATGGTTCAGACCGACTGAAAATCGGTGGAGGTTTCACTCTGTCTACTAGTATATTCCTCGACTGAGTAAAATTGTCATGTATTTTCTTCATTCAAGAAAATTTTACAGGTTTTCCACGGTTTTTCTCCGGTAAATTCAACTCACTTACTTAAAAGTGAGTTGAATTTACCGAGCGAAAGCCGTGGAAAACCTGGAAAAACTTCTCGAATGAGCTAAATCCATGACACTTTTACTCATTCTAGAAGTATACTAAAAGACTGAGTGAAACTCCTATTGAGAAGTTTTCCCTGGAAAAGCCAGCAAAATTGAACTCACTTTTGGCGAAATTTAATCGACTCGATTCGCTCATCAATCCACTTTTGCCGAAATTGAAGCAACTTGACTCAATTTTGAATTGGTCTGATCGACCGTGCACGCTGGATGTTCGGTATGTGCATACATCTTTAGCATCGATTGGCAGCTCTCATATGGTTTCCGAGCCAACATTTACTATTTATAGTAAGGAGTAGGGGAGCAAACCAAACCAAATGGTAAAAAAGGTTGATCTTCATGGAGAAGTGTTAGAGAGCTGTCTTCTAATTATCGTTCCGTCCATCGTCGTTGCTGAGCGGGTTGCGTGTACGTGACAGTGTCAGTGATTTATGGTGATAGATGACAATTATAACTAATGAGTACATGTGCATTTTACCGTGTAAAGTTTACAATGCCATAGCATGCGGAAGAATGGTCCACCCCTAAGTATTTCTGTCCCATGCCCGGCTCATTATCCGATTGATTTATGATAGGATTAGGGAGGCCTGTAAACCAATCGATCGATTTTCATACGAATTGTTAAAACGATTATTCTACTTGTTTAACATTAGGATTACAAAATGATACCACCACATGTCAATACGTTGACCACGAAGGGAAATCTACGGGCATGTTAGTGCAGGTTTGTCAAAGCGCAAGGTCAGCACATTGATGGAAATGATGTCGGTAAATACCGTTCCACCATGAAGTTGCTTGCTTCAGTGGTTTTTGTTTAAAGTTAGCAAAACGCTGCCCGCCTTAGGGTACGGCCAGGGTAGACGCTATTTGCGACGCGACGCGACCAATTCAAAATAATCTTATTATTTATTATTATTTCTTGCGTGAGTCGCATCGCATCGCGTCGCGTGTCACGTCTACTCTGACCGCGGCCTTAAGCGACCAACGAGTGGTTCACAAATTGAATTTTTTAATTACTTCTACGCTCGTAGCGCCACTGCTGATACCGTCGTTTGAGGATTGGTTGGCAACGTTTGACGACCGTGCAGAGATTTGGTATCGCGTTTCGACTTTATGACTGCAAAACTTGAATGACAAGAAATCTAACACCCCCTCATTTCCACCAGAATTCATTGGCGGAAACTTACTTTCAGAGCCATAAGCTTCAGACGGTGACGACGACGTCGATGTTGTTCACTCACGGTAACTGTGTTTAGCTTTAGGAAAGATGTCCGATGCGTCCATCGTCGTCGCCATCGTCGTTTAGCATGTTGGGTTCATTAGCAAAACGGCGCATAACGGAGGGGAGGCAAACAGGCGAACAGCAAGTGCCAAATTTACGCATAATATAAATTAATTATAATTCAAAGGCCGGACACCGCCGCACCGGTCCGGTGTTGGAGGGCATGTTTTCTAAAAAACAGAAAGAGACAACCCTCCGTAGGCAATGGCGGGACACTTTGAGTGAGCGACGTGATAAGCGTGCCGGGAACAATTTGTATTCAAAACGTGTCATTTCGGGGGGTGTTATCTTTGTCGGCTCGATGTTGACCGTGCTAATATAATTGGAATTCTGCAAATGAAATGTAGGATAAAATGCCCCGGGACGGAGTAATTATCGAGCGCTAAGCTATGTAAATTTCATCGACTATTTTGGCTGGCGCTGTAAATGGCTGAAAAGCG